>NW_016157453.1:282881-286378 GCF_001687245.7 Rhagoletis zephyria
GGAAACCAATGGAGCTACTAAATTAGTTTTAGTGGCGTTGAAGAACACCTAAAAGACACCTAATTCCAGCATATATCTGGAAAATTTAAAACCTAAATTTAACGATGGGTCAGCTAGGTTTACGTAAACCTAGCTGACCCACACATTTTTGCGAATTTCTCGGAAACCAAAGGAACACCTAAATTAATTTTGGAGGCCCTAATTAACACCTAAAAGACACCTAATTACTAGCTAATTTTTATTGATTTTTGGCGACTTGGGTCAGCTAGGTTTATGGACGTCCCTAAATCCTCTCCATTCAAAATTTGAAGCCGATCGGAATGTGTATATATATTTAAAGTTTGCGACATAGGTATAGATAAATAGATAGACTCATAGATATGAAAAAGAGGGAAGCACTGCAAGTGCCGCAGGTAGAGATGGCAAAAAAATCAAACAATCGATTAATTAATCTTATTATTAATCACAAGCCAAAAAAAAATTAATTGCAATCATTGACAAATAATCGTATATCGAATTTTCAAAGGCACTCTTTTCTTTTACAGTTAGTATTCATAAAAACACTTTTCCATAAAAAATGTCTAATCCTGTTTATTAGCCTTAAACATAATAAAACGAGTAGCGCTGATAATTATTTATTATTTAACCAAGTTTGCAAAATCAAAAGCATTGATGAGCGTTTTGTTGCTAAGCGGTGTTTTAAGCCCAATTTTGATTTCCTCCCAAGCGTCGATGATATTCCCCTTTAGTTCTAGGACCTGGCAATTAAAATAAAAACTCATTTCATCTTGTGGGTAACCCAAATTATACCTTTTCGCCTTCGCTTGTGTACAAGAGATTTATGAGGGGCCCAGAGATCGAACTAATTTTCTACTGCTGATGGAATCCAATGCTGAAATGAATTTTTTAGAACCTCGGGTTGAGTAAAGTTAATGCAGCTAGCAAAAACGAATGTTCGATGGATGGATTTCCACAACTACAGAATTCATATTTCTTGAAAATATTTTTACAATTATTCGATTAATGAAGCACAACTACGATACAATTAAATCGACAATTGCACAAAAATAATCGATTAATTTAATTTAATTCTTTATCGCTGCCATCCCTAGCCGCAGGTTGTACTCTCCTTTCATCACAGCACATCTTTTATTCCTATAATCTCCAGAAAGGCTGGAACAGCATCGCTACTGCTTCAGACAAAAAGAGTTTGCAATGTTGTCTCTGTAGTTGTGTCACAAAATTGGCAGAGGGCATTCGACCAGATTCCCAACTAGATGTCCTCTTAACCTGCAGTGCCGCGTGAGGATGCCCCTAATGGTGCTTTCTTTTTAGTGAGGTTATTCTTTTTATGTTGTACCTACCCAATAGATTTTTGGCTGGGTGAAGTCGTGTTGCACTATGCCAGTGTATTTCCTTGCTTAAGCTCTTTCCTCATTGTGTTTGGGCGTATTGCAAGGAAGAAGTCTATTGGTGCCGAGGCTTTCCATTGCTCTGAAAACTATAACACGAATACACTTTTCCAACGCTTTACTAAAGTTTTCATCATCCTAATCTTTTATATTTCAGAGCTATCTGAGGCTGTGCTATATTCAAATGCTGTCTAAGGAGGTTATAATATTTATTACAAAGTTAGGCAGGGCCTCACACGTATAACCCTGCCAGCAAATGCCAAAAAGCCTTTCATTGTTTTGTAACCCATATCAGATTCTCTTATCATCCCAACCTTTTTGTCTAAACATCAACTCGCTTACTGTAAAGGTAGATCCATGAATACAGCTCGGACTCAATAATTTTGGGATCAAGTGAAATTAAGGAATACAAAGGGTGGTTTAGAATAAGTTCCCGCAGATCTTTTATGAAATAACAGAAACCTCGGTTTTACCGGAATTTATTAAGTTTATTCTCGAAAAACTAAATGTTACCAGACGCACGCCAGGAAACAATGGGAAGTAAGACCACATACCACATATGATACGAACCATCTTCTGCGCGGGTCGCCGTTTGATGGCCCGCGATAACCAAGAGCTAAGATCTAACAGATATAGCGAAGAGCGTCCATGCTTGTCTCGCGAGCTCTTCCTTAGACTTCTGCCAGGTTAAATGCAATCTTAGAAACTCTTCCGAGTAATTTGCAGAAATTAGACTATACCATTCCTCTACTCGGTGTAGACAGATTCTTCATTAGGATCAAAGAGAGGAATAAATGGGAAGGAGCTTCAGATCTAGAATCGGATATCCAAACAACTATTTTTGCAGAAAACTAACACCTATCACTCCAGTAGTATCACAACAGGACGATTTTTTGCCCAAGTGTGCCTTCGTGCTTTTTTTGCGCCACTCTAACCCAGCCTTACCTGAGCTATAAGAATGACAGACCTTTAGTTCTTGAATTAAGCTCGAAATATTCCCATGCTTTTTAAGCAAAAAAATATAATCGCACGTTTTAAACTCATTTTAAATACTTAGCTTGAAATTACACGCTAGAATATAAGCTCAGAAATATATTTGAAAGACAAACAAAAATATCAAAGTTAGCACACAAAACGAAAAACGAAAACACAATTATACAAACATCAAGTAATTTAAGTAGCCAAACAAGTTCGGAAAGTTTTTTGTTTTTGTTTATTTCTACATTCGTTGGCTGCAAAGCCATTATATCAAAATTCAACACCGCGAAGCTCTCATTCTACACTGCTCCTTCTGCGCTTCGCTTTATTACCCTCTACTTGACTGCGTGCTAAGGCAATTTAACCTCTTTTGCCTGTTTGCTTTTTTTATTATAGACTCACCAAAAATGTATGTATATTATAATTAGTCATGATATTCCCACACCAAATTATAGTACATTCGAATTTTTCCATGCCGCATGGCTTCGTACGGATTTCGTGCGTTGTGCCACCAAGGAATAGTAGGCCTCTCCAACTGGGATCCTTACAAAACTACATATAGTATATTTATAGTAGTAACCGCAAGAAAGGCGAATAAGAGTAAAAGCATAATTTGTTAAATGTGTCCCACCTACGATGGGGTATGGTATGAGTAATGGATAAACGCTAAGGTAGATATTACGAATATACAATTTTCTTTTTGGCTCTGCGACGCAACGACCCAATGACGCACTAAGTTGTTGGTTGCGCGACTATGAACACACCGCATTATGTACATACAAACTAACGCACTGCAGCATGCCCCGAATGAAAGAGAAGAGATGCCGTATTTTTAATTTTTTTATTTTTGGGGTTTTTTTCGTTTACGATTTATATGCAAATTATTGCGTTCAACATCAACGTTTACTTAGTCAATGGCAACTTTAGCTTGAATATTTGTTGATGGGGCTGTCAAGTGGCTAATAGACGTCCATAAACCTAGCTGACCCAAGTCGCCAAAAATCAATAAAAATTAGCTAGGAATTAGGTGTCTTTTAGGTGTTAATTAGGGCCTCCAAAATTAATTTAGGTGTTCCTTTGGTTTCCGAGAAATTCGCAAAAATGTGT
>NW_016157453.1:286517-297636 GCF_001687245.7 Rhagoletis zephyria
AAAAAAAAAAATTTAAGATTGTTCAGCTAGCTTAACAGCGATGAGCTAGCTGAACCACACATTTTTGCGAATTTCTCGGAAACCAAAGGAACACCTAAATTAATTTTGGAGGCCCTAATTAACACCTAAAAGACACCTAATTCCTAGCTAATTTTTATTGATTTTTGCCGACTTGGGTCAGCTAGGTTTATGGACGTGGCTAATAGATAGATGTAGCTGTGTTGAGCTTGTTCGCCCAGTCCAGTTGATCAGTCGCCTAGTTAGCGACTAGCGGCTTGCATGCGTTTGCTTGTTTGTAAGCGTGTAATAATACATACTTATCATGGCCGCTGACCCTTATGCGCTGTGTTGAGGCCAATTAATTAGTAGCGTGTTTCAGCGGCATTTTCCCGTTAGACTTGTGACACAAGCTTATTTGTTATGCATTTGTTCAGAGTTATAGTCTTCATACATATCGCTCTTGAAGTAGCGTATTTTTTGTTGTTACAAATTTACATTTCAATGCCGCCTTGCTTTTTTGACGTTTTTGTACTTATTTATAACTTTTATGCGTTTTTTTTATAATACTTGGGCCAACTCCCTTTTGGTTTATAGCTGCTGCCTAGTTGTTTGTGTTAAGGGTGTCCTTATTTGTACGAGCTTTTATTAACTAAAAAACAAGAACTTACGCTAATAGTACTCTGGGCCCACCATTTAAGAGTTATGTACCGGGAATTTAGCCAAAATTACAAAAATGCATGTTTTAATGGGTTCGATAAAAAAGTGTTTATTGAAGATAATTTTTTAACAGAATTGCCACCTTTTTTTAAGTTTAAATCAATTAATTAATGAGCTAAATAAAATATGCGAACAAGGTGATTGTCAAACGATTTAAACGAAGTTGTAATGTTCATAGGTACTTATAAAACGAGAGCTTTATTTCAAAAACATTTTTAAAGGAGTCTGTCACCTGTAAGAAAATCAAACTCAATTTAGTTAACTAGTTAAATGAATTAATTTGAAATAGTTGTCCAACTTGAAAGTTGTAAGAAAGCTTTATTTCGAAAATATTTTTGAAGAGGGTTGCCACCTGTTCACAAATTTGTCATTGCTGACGATGAATTATTTTAAATTGAAAGAAAGAGTGATTGCGAAATTCTTTTCGAATTCCGTCTCGTAACCAAGAGTTAAGATGTTTTGGGTCAAAACCTTTTTTGCAAGAAAGGTTCTCGTACTGATCTCGTGTCATGAAGAAATAATTTAGTAGACACAATCGAATCCCAAAAGTGCGGACAACCCTTGTAACTATCTACTCGTACGAGTATATGCACATGTGTACACACTTCTGACTATAAAATTCCATTTACTTCCACACAGACCGACAGTTCTCAACGCAGCGTTTTAGCATTTTATGGCCTCGTTGTGAGTTATCCTTTAGTTAGTTATTCATTTGAATTTGCTTGTATACGCTTCTAGGCATATGTGCCGTACGAATATTGACACAAATCACGTCTACGTGTTTGCTTTTTTCATCATTCTGCCAGAGTGTTGTGGTTGTGTTTTGGCTTCAATGTCATTCACTTTAGGATCTACTAAAACAGCTTGTATGTGTCAGGACTTTAATTGTGGCTTATTCTACATAGTATATAGTTATACATACATACATATGTACACATTGTATATGTATGTATTTCGGAATAAATCTATTCAATATTTAACAAAAAATGGGTCTCGAATTCAATTCAACCGGACCCTTCGGGAGATGATTTCACTTTACTTTACAACGAAAAATGATGTGGGACGTAAATTTTGAACTTTTGTTTGTAAGATTTGTTTCAAATTGAAAAAAAGGGCTGAGCTCACTTAGGTTTTAAGGTTAGGTTGTGCTTAGGTTTTAAGGTTAGGTTGTGATGGAAGCACACTGCAGGACTGTGATACTGTTTAATTGATTCAATGTTGAAACCAACCGTTTGCCTACGTACAAAAATAGCCAATTAGTTATCGAGAATGAGTTCAGCTAACTAAAAAAAAAAAAATTCCAAACTCCGCCCTGTAACTCTAAATATGTAGAAATCTGTGCAAATGTACAAATCGTGTGATTTGGTCTTAACAGGGTTAGAATTACAACAAGCTTAAATCGTAAAGTAAATGACGTGAAAAATCGTAGTAGAAACTAAAATTCCATAGTCGATTTTTATACATTGCTCTCTTACATATGTACATATATATAGATTTACATATATACATAAGTACATGCAAATTAGGTAATACGAAAATTTAGTAAATTCTTTTTTAAATAACCTAAACTATGCGTCTGTAAGTTTTAATACGAGTGACAATACGACTTCGCCCATTTTTTTGGGTACAGATACACCAATGGGCGAACTTTGTTTTTAAAAGAAAATCGAATTAGATCGTGGGAAAAGCGGAGAGTGCATTACATTTTTTCGATAATCGTACTAAATCTACTACGATCGTCGTAAAGTTCTAACTCTGTTACATGGTAAAATGATGTATTTCGCGCAAAGTTCCCACAGGCAGTCGGCAGGGAATCGATTGCGAGCAGGCGCAGAGAAAGTGTTCGATGCTCTCGGTTTCTTCATTTTTGGGTTTTTGCTTTGTTTCTTTTATTTTAGAAACTTATTTTTTTGTTCTCTTTTTTTAATTTAGTTTTCTTTTAATTCTTAGATTTTATAGTTAAAAACAAATATCTGCTTTAACTTCATGTAATTATAAAGAACATTTTTTGTTAGTTAATTATTTTAATTTTCTTTTAATTTTTAGATTTTTTGTTTTAAATAGAAACCTTTATATTTTCCAATTTCATTTAAATTTTATAAACTTTATTTTTTGTAGTGTATTTTCATTTTCAATTTTTAATTAAATATATTTTTTTCATTTAATTTAACTTTTTATTTGGGAAAGTTATTGCTAAAAGAACAAAAACTAACGCAAAGACCTCTTTAGCAGATCCTTCAATTAATCTTTCAAAAGACAGAAAAAGCTTTCAAATCGAATTCATTTTTTCTATACAAAAAAAAATAAATTTAATGCGTTATAAAACAGCTGCATATGTATTTTCTCTTTAAATTCAGATTGCAAAATTTGAAATTTTTAGGAATGGTTTTGTTTTTTTTTTGAAATATTGCACACAATTTAAATTGGATTTATATGTTTTTTGTTAAAGATTATGAGCATCGTTTTGCAGTTCGCTAATACATCGTTTTTCGGTTCGCCGCCGAGTCATTTTTACGACCCTGTGCTTTTCATCCGACGACGAGTCGTTGGCGAACGTCGCCGGCGAACAAACAGTCAGAAATGACGTCGTTTGGCAAATTGGGTATCTAAATATTCGCTCAAGTTTATCAAATCTCCATGGAACACTGTCAGCCCAGCATATTTAGCCCAATAAATTTCACCGACCTTCGGTATAGCAACGGGATTACAAACGCTCACGGGGTTTTTAAACGAAACAAAAGTAAAAACAGAATTGAAATATAAAAAATACAGCAGAACGCCGTAGTATGTTTTCACTTCATTCTGATTATTCCATATCTTTTTCAACACTGTTGTGATATTATTTGTATGTGTCAGCAGTTTCATAGCTTGTTGCTATTGTAATACGTACATACATGTGTGCCTCCAATGGCTGTAGTGTGCCGGCTGTTTGGGCTGTTATACGACTATAGTCGCCTACCTCACCTCTTTTCACTTTTTGTTATTGTTATAGCACTTTGTGCAGATGCTAATGTGTCAATTATCACACTTGTAGCTATTATACGGGCTAAAATTTCAACATACAAATGTACATAGCTACTAAGTGCTGGATCCCTAGTTCGACTCTTCCCGCAAATGCATTAATTCATCCGTTGAAATCAATATCAGCGTTTCACAGAGAGTGCAAAGTGTCACATCGCGGCATTGTTATTCGATTAAGTGTACGCGTTCGCGTCAAAAAGGCACACACACACACTCACATCAATATTTATTGGGCTCCAGGTTCTAAAATTCACAGTTTTGTTATTCGTCAAACTCTGAGTTGGGATGTAGGGGCTGGCTGGGACAAACGATTTAGCGTTTTACACATGTACATATATATGTATATTGCATTTGTGTGGCGTATTTGCTGTTTTTTTTTCATATTTCAAATTCAAGGTTCCCCCATTGTGCCATGGCCATAAATACCTAAATATGTGCATATATATATACAGTGAAAGCTCCCATAAGCGGACACCGATTATCACCTACTTTTTGTCCGCCTATGTGAGATGTCCGCTTATGGGAATTTCGTAAAAAATAATATTAGAATTAAAATTAAAAAAAAAAAACTGAAATTTCAGGATTCTAAATTAAAATAATATTTTTCTTCAATAGACAGAAACAAAATGAGTTAAAAACAAATTCAAATTTATGCGTTTTCTTTCCTACCGACAAATCTTATTGCCCGCTTCGTTCCAGCAGCAAGAAGAGGGCAACAAAAAGGTAATACTTTTTGTAGAAATATCTTTGATTAGACATATTTGAATGGCCGCGTCCGTTTAGTTATCGGAAAGTCCGCTTATGGGAGAGCACTTTGTATGGAAAAAAAAACAAAAATTGTTCGTTCCCAATAATGTGTCCGCTTATTAGAGCGTCCGTCTACGAGAGCTTTCACTGTAGTATACTGGTACAGGCGAATAAATACACAGATGCATACATACATACATTGAATTTTTCGTTGTAACTAAATAGACTGTGAAAACAAACGCCAAATACCCAATTGTCTGGTTTGCTTAGCGAGTTGACATGAGCTTGCACTTGCTAGTTGTTAGACAGTCGGGCAGACAGTCGGTTAGATAGATGCACATGCAGACAGACGGACAGACAGCCAAACAAACATGCAGCTAATCAGTTAGCTGTGCAATGTAGCAATTACATGGGTACAACCTGCTTATCCGCGCTCCCCTACACGCAACCGTAACTATATACATGTGAAGAGCCATTGCATTATCAGTTGCTCGTTCGTTCCTATTTTCTGCTACTTTGTTATATTTATTTTTACTGCTTTTTTTTGCCATAAAATTGTAAATATACGAATGTAGGGTAAACGCGGTATGCACCAATAAAATTACATCTATCCGCGTATATATGTACATACATACATATGTACATATGTCTGCATGTACATTAGACCGCACTAGAAAAACAAGTTCGCCGTACACTTTCGAATCTGAAGTATTTTTGCAAGGCAGTATCGAAAAAAATTCTTTTCTCCTATTTTCGTCATATCTTCGGCAATTACTGTCGGATCTTAAATTATGATATCTCGAGGTGACAATTTCGAAAACAGAATATTTTTTTTGCCATTTTATAATTTTCGCCATATGTTCGGCATTTACGGTTGGACCTTAAAGTATAATATAGCGATGTTCTTCTGTCGAGGAGGTATTTCTGTTATTCCTAAGCCCTTGACCTAAAGTTCCGCTAGATCTCAGTTCCTATCACCCTAGCGTACCATCCTAATGTCAGTAAATTAAAGCTCACCAAAAACCAGTAAACTTTATATGTAGGTTAATTCCAGTTGAAATATAAAAAACGTATGTACATACATATGTATGCGCATAGTTGTCAGTGTAAAATGTATTAAACCGGCCCCTAGGTTCGTCCAAAAAAGCAATTTCGCAATCGTCTCGCAAAAATACTCTATGTTAAGGTGATACAGCCTAATGTACAAAATCCATATGCCAGTATGAGTGTATATGTGCGTGTTCAGCTACTCATTTATATTCGAACTGTTGCAATCGTTTTGGCTAATATCAAAATGTCATGCAGCGTTGAGCGGCAGCACTGATTGACATTTGACCTTCTGAATGGCGCAATAACCAACCAACCAGCCTACCAATACAGCAACCTAGCACTGCTATTAATCCAATAAATCACTCTGGTTTTTTGTATCAGTATTTTTTACTGCAATCGAATATTTTAGGGCATATCGAAAGCTAGCATTTTTATACCCAAAGCAATAGCGGTGCCTTAGGATAAGATTAAAATTACATCCAGGCAGCACTTGAATGCGGTAATCTTCTAAAAAATTAAAAACTTTTTTTTACATTATTTTGCATTTTTTTATTTCGAATTACACGTGTGGACGCCTCTTAGGTTGTATGACTGCAATCTGAAACTAGCTACACAACAAGGGGCACTTCTTCTGGCCAGTCGTCACCTTCCATAAGATTTGTTAATGACGAAAACAGCTGTTCCTGTAAATCCTGTAAAACCTGCAAATCGTGAAGTACCTGGAACAGGGCTAATGTTATCGAAGCATTGCAGGAAGGCTATACTTAAATGACCTGTATGTCTGCAAATCAGCTGTTCATTGTTGTAAACAGTGATTGTGCCTCCTATTTGGGTCAAATGGGTTTTACCCTCAAAAGCCAATAAAATCCCTAGAGTCCATCCTTACCTTTGTACCTCTAATCTTTTATCGGCAAATGGCAACATTGAGTTTTTGGCAGATGTTCCAGCAAACTTTAGGTGCCTCAAATAATGACTCGCCTTTTGCATCTCCTATAGGATCAAATGGGTAGTGAATCTAATTTCGAATTTGTATTCTAATTCTATCGTCATGCACACCGATGGCTCCAAATTAGACCTCAATATTGTAAGTGGGGCATACTTAATATGACCAACTGTACTTCTCTCGGAAGTACAGTACTTCTTTTTTAGCTGTTGTACTTCGTACTTCGCAGCATAACCAAATGTACTTTTTTGCAATATTTTGTACTTCAGGTCCTGTACTTCTCCGATCTTCTGGACGATCTTCACATGAACTGGGTGATAAATTCGTTCAAATCCTTCAAGTCGCCGGGGACCGAAGGCATCATATCTGCGCAGCTGCAAAGGGCTCTGGAGGTTTCGTGCAATGGGGGGAGTTGGGGAGCACCTGCACTCAGCGCAGAGTCAATAGGGGCACTCCGCAAGGTGGTGTTCTCTCTCCCCTGCTCTGGATTGCGGTTGTAAACGACCTTCTGGAGAAACTGGAAAAAGTCGGCTATCGGGTGATTGCCTATGTAAATGATGTGGAACTTTTGGTTAAGGGACGATGGCTGGACACTCTTTTTGATCTGGCCTTGTTTACCAGGAAGTACAAGATGCCCATTGTGGCCCTTACCCTCAGTTGGGGGTGTTCGTCTGCGGCTCCCAGGCAGGGTGAAGTACTTAGGCTTGATCATGGAGAGAGGAAGCTGTCGTGGAAGCCTAAAACAACTGGACCGCCCTAATCGGATATGTTCAGGCTTCTGCACTTCTGCAGTCGGTAAAGGAATGTCGCACCTCTCTATCAATTGCGTCGGAGTACTTCTTAATAAGGCTAGGTTAGGAGCCGGGTCACAGTGACATCGCAGGAAACTGCGAGACAGATGACGTGGCGTTGAAAAGGTTATCCCTAGATAAAGAGCAACTAGGGACGCATGTGCCCTCCTGCGATACACTCTTAGTTGGTTGTGCGTAGTGTTAGCTCGATGAGCGAAATCTATTAAAGCACTGGAATGTGACAAATTCACGTCAAAGAAGAAGAAACAAGTTTACAAGCAAAATCACCTTTATGTCTGCAAACAACATCGATCTCAAGGCCCGTATACAGCCGCATAGTCGAATAGAAGTTGGTCACATTTAGCCTAAATTAGATAAGGGAAGATCTAGTTCTTCTTCCACTTGGAGCGACCACTGCTCCGATATGTTATCGAGATTATTAGCGGTCACTGTATGCTGGAGCGAGGGCCAACCGAATAGGTCTACATTCAAATGACTACTGTCCAGTGTGTCGACCATTATCTAAGTCTTCTTACCGCTTTGGCGAAGGGTCGCCGGCATATGCTCCATTACTACCTTCTTGAGTGTCTGCCGATATTAGTTCAGGTGGCGTCTTCGATTTTGAGAGCTTCATCAGGACGGATTAAAATGTCATCTGGCGATCAGAATATCAGAAAACTGTATTTAAATTGGGTACAAATTTACTGTATGTAGATAAAAAAAAATCCTTACATACAATGAGGCGTATTCTTGTTTTCGTACGAATTGAAAATTTGAAATTTTTTTATATAAAAAATGATAGCAAAAATACGTACGCCCCAATATAAAGAAGTTTTTTTAAGGTTATCTTGAAGGGTGTCTATTATACACTGATAACATGGGATAGCCCTTTTTACTACGCTCAAAAAAAAGTGAGCTAAATACATATATTTTTATCAACACATGATTTGGTAACTATAACCACATCATGTGTTGGGAAAAACAAATTAAGTTGCCGTAACTAAACTATTTTCTTATGGCCTTATTCATAAAAAATAAAGTAGGTTTAAAGAACTTTATAAAGTGACGTTTTCATACATTTTTTCAATTTATAAACCTTTTTTAAAGGTACTTTATTTTTTATAAATAATGCTGTTAGTGTATACTAACTGAATATCACAAACATTAAAAAAAAAGATTCGTTTTTCGAAAGTGCAATGGTAATAGCTATAAATCTTACTATCGAACGTAAGCTGTTCTATTATCCTATATAATGTTTTTTTTTCATTTTTCATTACTATGCATAAAAGAAAAACGTGCTAAACAAAAAATGCAGTCAACAAATTATTTAACAAGTGTTTAGGTACATACATATGTTAGCTTTATGCCCATGAATGCATGCAAATGTTTTAAAAACATTACGTCGACGTACGACTTTGACTCAATCTTAGCTGAGCATTGAACTTCATTTCTTATTATTCTTTTAATATTTAAATATTTAATTACGAATATATCGTTATCTTAAGCTTCGCTAATATTTACCGAAACAAATACAAATATGCATAAACAATGATTATTGAATAAAGCGAAATTAATCAAAAGCATGCGAGGGAAATCGCATTTTGTAACGTTTGTTATTTTTATCCTTCAACGGAGTCAGCAAAATAAATAATTGCGTTCTACGCAAAAAAAATTAAAAAAAATTAAAAATAACACACAAAAATAATACTTTTAAATGTCTACAATTACTTACATACATATGTATGTACATAGATTTTGTGTACATACATATCTAAATGTAAATAGTACATATTTAAAAAAAAAAATTCATTTAATTTATCGCTTTGTGTTGACCAGAAGTACTCGCAATTGGAGTAAGTTTACTGTATAAAAATTTGATTAACGTCTGTACACACATCTATGCGTATTAAGATATCTACAAAAACAAACAAGATTTCCGGTCGTGCAGTAATTCATTCATAACTTGAACATTTTTACATTTCAATATTCGCCTTGTTATTTGTTACTAACGGCCATATTATTGACACTCCGAATATGTCGGAATAAGCTGGGTTATCAATATTTACGGAATAGAGGAGAACTAATCGGAATAAGTCTATTATTGACGCTTGTAATAAAACGGAATAAGGCGTAATATGAAAGTCCGAATAGTTATTCCGTTAGATTTTCAAAAATGAGGTGTCAAATTAAAAATCTTGCGCTGTAGATGTTCAATAGGGTTTTACTTTTTCGAAAAGAGTTGCCGGCTGTTAAGAAATTAAGCTCAAATTATTTAAAAAGTGAAATCATCTGTTACAACCAAAATGATTTTGAAAGTGGTGTAGGAGGGTTGCCACATACTTAAAAAAATCGAATTCAATTTTAGTTAAAAGAATTTGGTAAGTGAATAAGGTTTCACTATATAGGTGCCAGACAAAAGAAGTTTAAGAAATATTTTGAAGAGGGTTGCCACCTATTTCAGAAGTCGAATTAAATTATTTTATACCAAAGTTATATGAAATATTAAATAAATAATATAAAAAAAAAAACTTTTTAATATAAATACAACGCTTTTATAAATGGACTCAAAAGTTGAAAATAATATTTCTCGGTCCAATAGAATTTGCTTTGATAACTTTTGATTTTGAAATTTTAGCAAAAGTTATTATAAGCCATTTATTAGATTGAAAATGAAAAATTTTCTAAATGAAAAGTAGTGTGGCCTAAAAGTAGACAATATGGAAAAATAACAGATGTAATTTGTAATCGGACAAATGTGGCAGTATGAGGGATATGCTACTAGATTCCGCAACTTCTAAGCTTTGCTCGATATTGATATATTTCAAATTTTTTAATTAATGAAAAACTAACAAATTGTTTCCAATTCAACTCATACTGTGTCAAACCAAATGCATTAAACAAAATGATAAAGATACCACGTTGTAGAGGGAGATATTCTCTACATATTTACAGAGATAATTACTACGCTACGCTTACTTGTTATCGCCTTCGTTTAAGTTTGATCAAACACTTGAATACTCGAACATGGCGTGAGAGTATCAGAGTTCTTGTCGTTGAATTGAACGAGATTTGATAGATTTTCATTAATTTAAAAATTCTAAAAAAAAAATAATTATTAAAAAATGTGTTAAAATTTTGACACTCCGAATGTCAATCCCTCTCTTCGGAAAAACGATTGGAATAAATACTTATTCCTCTGTTTGAAAGTTATTCGTCGTTATTTCATAGTGAATAATTGTCAAAAAAGTTATTCCGCCGTCCCTCAGAATTGCCCAGAATTACTAATGCGGGGAATAAAGTGGAATAGCGCCAAGTCAATAATATGGGCGTAAGGAAGCATATATGAGGCCATGAGAACAGACGAGGCCTAACCCAAAATTTGTTTATTTTGCATACAAGTGTACATATGTATGCATGTTTGTGGTGTATGATAAAAAAAAAAACTAAGCAAAGAGTAACATAAATATATACATATTTAGTTTTCTCCGTTTTTCAAATTAAAATCAATTTATTTTCAGTTTTTCTGTTGATTTAGGTTTTATTTATTTTTCGTATGTTTATTCATTTATTAATATATATATGTATAAATAATGAATGCGGAGGTTTTTCACGAATGATCCACACGTGTGAAACGCAAAATTAAAAGTAAGTTAACCTAAAGTACTTATAACTAAGGAGAGTGAGAATATCAACGGCATAATCTTATTTACTAAATAGGAGAGCTTATACTACATAAGAACAGAAAAGAGAGAGGAAGGGGTAGTGGGACATTTTATGTAACTCCCCCACCTTTGATAAACATTACTCCTGGAATGTATCGAATGTAGGCATTTCTTAGTATTAATCAGGC
>NW_016157454.1:0-1571 GCF_001687245.7 Rhagoletis zephyria
TTGAATATAATTGTTATAAGGCCAAAAAATAACAAAAACAAATTTTTAAAATAACATCGATGTTAAGATTTAAATCCTTATTTACGAGCGTATGTATGCAGGGGCGCACCCAGGAATATATTTTAGGGGGGGTTTTATATTTCTGNCTTTTCCACAATAAATTTTCATTAAAAACGGCCTAGAGCTCAATAAAAATTGTTGAATATAATTGTTATAAGGCCAAAAAATAACAAAAACAAATTTTTAAAATAACATCGATGTTAAGATTTAAATCCTTATTTACGAGCGTATGTATGCAGGGGCGCACCCAGGAATATATTTTAGGGGGGGTTTTATATTTCTGAAAATATATCATATATATGAAAATTTGCTTCAGATAATACCCTCTTTAAAAACATTTATGCAAGTTTTATGTACAGTATGTAATAAATAAATAAACGTTTTAAAATTCGTAAACTGCACTTTATTTAGCAGATCTTTATCAGGAATAAGAATGGGAAGAATTACAGAATTACGCTCACAGCGAGTGAAATATAGAAAAAGTCAAGAAACGCAAACTAGCAGAAACTAGCTAGTAAACACCTGACCGATGCTTTTGACAACTGAACATATGTATTTGCTGCGAATTTTTAATCGCATTTTATGTTTAAAAATTGTTCACAAATACTCAGGTTTTGCCACACTTTATCAAATTTAATAAATCGCCAATTTTTATCAAAAAATACAAAAATATGTAAAAGAAGCAAATCAAAGTAGCTGTGCCTAATCTCTCTAATGTTGGAGCAACAGCTGAATTTTTCACCGCATAACGTGAAAATTATGTGTTTCTTGTAATTTGCTTTTGTAATTTTTTACTTATATTCGGCTAACACTACCTTGTGTAAATGCGCCTATCTGTAAAGAAACAAAATTACCTTGTGGTGTATTCAATTTTCATTTTTTGGTGAATTCTTTGGTCCACTGTCAATTGCTCTCAGAATTTGTGATGTGCTGAGTCGCTACTTTTAAGTATTGATCGATACTCGGTACCGATTTAAAAAGTATCAAATACTTTCGATGCTCGGTACCGAAATCTTGGAATTTCTAATAAAAGCGCGCAACAGCCAAAAATATGAGTTATATGTACACATACATATAGTGTCAGCTATTAAAAATAAATAATATTGCCACCAGAACTATTGCAATTGGAAAGACGGTTGCGATAAGTAAAAGAAGGCGAGAGTGTGTTTTGCGACATCAGTATCAG
The DNA here is from genome assembly GCF_001687245.7 of Rhagoletis zephyria. Classification (NCBI taxonomy): domain Eukaryota; kingdom Metazoa; phylum Arthropoda; class Insecta; order Diptera; family Tephritidae; genus Rhagoletis; species Rhagoletis zephyria. Next base: position 1,247 of record NW_016157454.1, read on the forward strand.
GGCGAATTTAATAAGGTGGTGTTACCGGCGTATCTGAATTTTTCGCCGTGGAGGACATTACATCAAAATTACGTGTTTGTTGTAGTTCATACTAATGACAGTATGAATATCTGCGTATAATTTGTTAGTGTAATTTTTTACTTATATACGGCTAACACCACTTTATTAAATTCGCCTTGATCATTATTGTGCAGATCCCCCCCATTTCATTGGATTCCCAAACAATATTTTAACGTTTAACTAGCCAAAGATGTAGTTCAAGATGCCCCTATAATAGAATCTTAATTAAAATATAAAACAATTTCAAAGGAAACTGATTTTTTTT
>NW_016157454.1:7860-18573 GCF_001687245.7 Rhagoletis zephyria
CGCTGCTAGCACCTTCACGCTTGGTACATGTAGATATGTCTGTGGATGCATTGCTTGTAGCTCCACATTAGAAATGGTTGTGTGTGTGTTGGTGACTTCACTGAGCTATGCTTTGAGCTAGGCACATATGAATGCATGCTCATATGTGCAAGCGAGAGATTCAGCTAGTAAGAATTTTAAGTAAATATGTATTGTAGTAAATAAGTAGTACATAAGATGTTAGAGTATAAATAAGATGATTTCAATAAAGAACAGGACAGATTTTGTTATGCGACATGCGAAGTTGCATCTAAAAACAAAACTCGTTTTATTTAGTACTAAACCTTCGTTTTGATTTGAAAGAAATACTGGTGGAATAACAAATACATCAAAACGTTCTTTTTTATTCAATCTAATCAGATTTGTACCAAAATCCATAAATTTACACCAATTTATACACCAGTGTGCTACTTGCGTAAATGTTAAACAGACAAAAGATATATATCTATAACTGGTCAAAAAATCGGTAACCTATTATTTTTCACATGACTTACTCGAACAGTGATATAAAGATTTCCGTATATATTTTGACTTAACTACTCAAACATTTTCACAAACGGTTGCTTGAATATGCCTTCGAGGCGAAGAAATATATTGGCACATTCATTAAAAGCAATCAGGCAAAAGCGTCAAAGAGCTGAAGAAACTGGGGAAGAACGCCGAGACCGCTTGCAGTCTAATGCAGCAAGAGACTCTGCGCGAAGACAGCAGGAAGACGACGGGGAGCGACAGGCCCGCTGACAGTCCAATGCAGCAAGAAACTCTGCACGCATGGAACGAACGTTTAATTTAAATAACTTGAAGTACGGGGCATATAATTATTCAGCGAGCATCAGTTACTCTTCATTAGATTTTACTAATATTGGCCCAATGTCGGATGAGTGCCAGCACTGTAAAGCGAAGAAGTGGAAAGGTGTAACCCTTAGCATGTGTTGCTCAAATGGAAATGTATCCCCACCTCTTCTAGCTGAGCCACCGAACCCATTAAACTCGTTACTGCTAGGGACCACTTCCGAATCAAAAGCGTTTCTAATATGTACATATTCGAAACTATAACTCGGCATTTCATATGACGTCATTTGGGCAAATATTGTTTACGAAGGTGGTTTTATGCCGACATTTAAAGTACAAGGTCAAGTTTACCACAGCATTGGATCGCTTCAACCGGAGGGTAACCAAAAACCACAGTTTTTGGAAATATATTTTGTAATNAAAAACCACAGCTTTTGGAAATATATTTTGTAATTAACATGCACGACCAAGCCGAACTGCGTTGCACGTATTTAAATGCGATAGAGCGAAGCATTACAATCCAATTGCAAGAAATGGTGCACATAACTAACAACTACGTTAGAAGCTTCAAATGTGCTATGGAAATGTCTAATTCACCTGATTTAAAGTTGGTGATACACGCGGGTAAGCGGCTTGCCGGGGAACATCGTCTTAACATACCAACCTGCAATGAAGTGGCTATAGTAATATAATCAAGATTGTGGGAAAAGAGATATCGTTATATAACTTCGCGACAATAGTATACAAAGAATCACAGAAAAAACCGATCATACGATCCTCTTCAATATCCATTATAATGCGTATATGGCGAAGATGGCTATCACTTTGGAATTCCCCAAACACAAGGGAACAAAACAGTGTCATGTATGGATTTCTACGCCTACAATTGTATGGCCAGAGACAACTACTTCAATCATTTACACCGATGTCAAGACTTATTTCAACAGTATGCTGTTGATATGTATGCAAAGGTGGAAGCAGAGCGCCTTTTGTACATAAAAACACACCAAAAAGAATTACGCGTTGATTCATACATACATCTAAGGGACAGCGTTAGTAATGAAAACACCGAAATAACTGAATTAATTTTGTATCAAATTTCAATCTTATTCTTTACTTTTGTAAATTTGGATACAAAAAAAGGCTGAACTTATTATTCAAAAACTGTTCAGCTCAACAAAACTTTAAAAATTAGTTTCAAACAAACCCGCTTAGTAAAAATATGACATATTTTAAAAGATGATGTACAGTGACACAAATATGATTGAACAGTCATTGTTTTCCCCTTATCCACAATGCTTTTCATGAAAACTTTTTTCGCTGATTTTTTCAAAAAAATATACTTCTTGATAGAAACCAAACGATAAAACTCTAGGCCTGGGTAACGGAGCAAATTTTTTGGCGCTGACACACTAACTCCAGCGCCACTGTCGGAATCAGCACAGTGTGTTGGCGCAATTGCGCCTCTTCAGGCTAAAGCTCATTTCCTTTATTGCTGTACGCTGCACCAAAGTGAATTAATACAAGGTGAAATCGGCTGAGAAAAAACTCAAGTATACCCAAGTTCAAAACCCAAAAATACAACAAACCCATCATTTTCACATTCAGAAGGACCGCGACGAATTCTAGCAACTAGAGACACTCCTACTTTCGGGTGTTCTTTGCTGGTTCTTTGCGACACGCGTTGTTGTCAGTGTTCCGGTGTTGAACTAAGGTGAATTAATACAAGGTGGTATCGGTTGGGCAAAAACAACTCAAATATACCCACGTTCAAAACCCAAAAATACAACAAACACAGAAGGACCGCGGCTAATTTTAGCCTGCTAATTCGCCTGGTGCTGCACATTTTACAAGTGAAACTTCGCTTTTGTGTGTCCTTTGCTGGTTCTTTGCGCCGCCCGGTGTTGTCGGTGTTCCGGTGTTGCTGGCGCCATTGCGTCACTGAGTTGTGAAAATCGGTATCGGCGCCAGTAACTCAGCTCTCGGTATCAGCGTAATGGCGCGGCGCCGCACTGTGTTACCCACGGCTATAAAACTCATTCCTTCAAACTTATTAAAAACTAAAAAAATATTTACAACAATGTAACAAAGTTTTGTAAAATATGTATGTATATTTTTTAATCTGAATTTAAGAAATTCTTCGAGTACGCAGTCCAATAAGCCCATTAAATTTTAATGTCACAAAGTGGAAATTTTCTAAATTCCCGTTGATTTTTGATAATTTGTTACTTCCGCATAAAAGGAATGTAAATCTTAGCATCAATGCTATTTTAAATACTGAAATTCGCTAAATATTTTCAATATTTAAAAATGGCCTACTGAGATTTGAAATATTAACGTAAGCGTACTTGGTTCATAAATACATATGCAAATTTGAAGGGAAATCTTAGCACCAATGCTATTTTACATATTAAATTCGCTAAATATTTTCAACATGCATAAATAGCCTACTGAGATTTAAAAATATTAACGTAAGCGTACTTGATTCATAAATACATTCGCAAATAAGAATTTACCCTGCAAACCATTTTTTCACAGTAATCTGAATTGTACAGAAATTTTAAAGAACTCGTAAACATTGTGTACAAATACAAGTGAGATATCTTAGCAATAGACGTCATCCTGGGCCGCAGCTGCGATCATCTGTTTTTTAGAGTTGCTTATTTTGGTCTAAACTGCTCTTTTTTGACCTGAGTTGCATTAAATAATCTCTTAAAACTTGGTAGTATTTGATGTTCAAATGGTAACATATATGCCCAAAAACTTGAAAAATATTAAATGATTGCTTTTTAAAAATGCTATTTACAAAATTTCGTTTTGATTGCGACATTAAAAATATTCAGATTATATAAGTTTTTCACATATGTTTTAAGATTTTAAAGCTTTTTAAAAATACGGTAGAATGCAACAATGTGCTTGAATTTGTTTTCATCTTCGTCAGCTTATTCGTTTGCAGACTAGAAAAATGGCGAACAGCCATCAAAATACTGATTCAAATTACTTATCTTTCACTGGACACACAAATGGGTGCGCGCAGCAAAATTCAGCCCTAATGGTAAGTTAATTTCATCGTGCGGCGATGACAATTTAAGAATTTGCGATACATTTTCAGGCGAATGTGTGCGAACGTTCACCGCGGGAAGAGGTATGAGACGACAGCTGGCATGGCATCCAGACGGTAATCTGGTGGCTTTAGCATTAAGTTGTAACCGCTTTAAGATATTTGACATAGTTGAAGGCGAGCTAATACAGTGCATTCGTCGCCGGAGAATGATGTTGCATTTCACCCAAGTGGAAATTTCTTGGTGACTGGCGGCGATGACGATACAATAAGATTGCTTGATTTATTAGAAGGTCGACCAATTTATACACTTTAGCGGAACCATATAATATAAATTTTTTCCTGTATTCAACAGTTGCTCGTTTGGAAATCGAATTTGCATACATTTGATGCCAATAGCTCTCGCAACAAACAAGCCAGTTCTCAAAGAGTCCAAATTGATTTTAGTCATGCAACAGCTCCACATAACTCCGCCATAGACACACACACCAGTTGCTGCAGTACCAAAAAGCTGTGATGACAGTATTTTAATTGATCCACGACAATCGGTGGCATATGGAATGCGTGATGGAAATTTTCTGGTGCTTGATAGCCAATAAACTACAAGAGTGAAACGCTACAAGTGAAACGCTGTGATGTAATTTTTCTTAAATTTCCATCTTTTATTTGCATTTACATTAAGAAGCTCATAGAGGACAGAGCTGTTGGTGAGGAAGGTGTCGAGTTACTGCAGTACTGCAACTGTGAAAATCCGCATTTCGCACGTGCCCCACTCATATGGAATAGCAGCTTATGTCAAAAGGCTGGATTTAGTATAATGCGGCATTCGCAGCATACCCTCACTGGCGCCGAGCCGTTGAAGAAATTTTGGCAAATAAACGTGAAAGAAATAGTTCCGATACTAGCACGTCCATATTCTTGGGTCATCAAAAAATTCCTTGTGTTGTAAATAATAAAGGGAATGCCGGATTACACTAAAGCCAGCTTCCCGACATAAACTACTATTCCATACGAACACAGATATATAAATGTATCTAAAACCGTATAACTCAAATCAAATTGGATTGTATTTCCATAATATACCTAATATTGGAATCTGTTTTATAGTTTTGAAAGAAATTGATTGCAATCGTAAATTGTGTAAAAATTGTTAATAGCAATCTGCCTTAAATTCATGATCTCCATGTAACGGGTATAAAATACGTTAAATCCGCACTATCTGTATTAACAAAAAATATACATCGGAATATTTAAAATAAAACGATTCATATTTATTTTCTAATAAGAATTGTTTCTTAATTGAAAGTATTTAATACTAACATAATGTAGTGGTTAATGTTTAAAAATGAATTCGCAATATGTCCGCAGCTCAGGTTGATTTGAAGAAATCCGTTTAAATTTTTCGAATTACATCTACTTGAATATAGGATAGGCAGGGTTGCATACAAATGGTAGTTCCGTAAATATTTAAAATATGTTAGTTCATTCAATATTTACATATGGGCCAATAAATAATAACAAATGTAGCCGAAAAAACAATGTTTCGATTAAAACGAGTTTTTATAACCCCCCATAAAATTCCGATTAATTTTAAATACGAAAATAACGATATTTTTTCATGGAGATTTATTTTTTTAATATACCTTGTTTATACCTACACAAAAACCGGATTAGCAAAAAACCGATTGGACTCAACATATATTTCTTTACAGCATTTATCCCCCTGTCTTTATAGCGCACTCGATAAAGTCTTATTCAAAAGTAAACAAAATTGCTATTTTTAAACGACATTTTTTTAATAAATAATTTGCGCGGTTGACCGAAATGGAAACAAACAATAATTGTAATTTATTATAACAATAATTCGAATTTAAAACGGGCTGTATAAAGAAAACCAGCCTATTGTCACTTCACTTTCCAATGGTGCTGATTGCTGCAAGAATTATTTAGCGATTTAGAGCATAATCAACACAATATATGCACATAAATATGTATTATTTCACAGATCTCACGGTCAGCTTAGAAATACGTCACCAAAATTATATAAAATTTAAGTAGGAATTATTTTTATTTATAACGTAAAGCCGCTATCTGACCCATTCTGATAAGTATATTTCCCCTAAAGTTAACCCATTTTATTTAATTTGTCTCTCGTGAAAATATATATTTTAAATTTTTGCTTTAATTTTTGTATCCTTTTGATATTTAATTAGATACCTTTAGATTAAATTAAGCTTAAAACGAAACAGCACAGCAACCCTTTTCTGTTCATCTTGAGAACACAAAACCCTCTTTTGTTAAAATTCGGCGCTGCACAAAATCCTGGCGTTTATATTTTCCAACAAAATACCACTTCGCAACCCTGGATTTTCACGAAGCGTTTCATTCGGGTCGTAGTTTTGCAACTTCGGGCCATCGGGGTTGTATGCCATATTGGCTGCCATATTGTTCACACTGTCATCGCCATATTGAACACCCTGTCAACCCTAAGATATCTCACTTGTATTCTTCCACAATGCTCGTAAAGATCTCATACGATTTTGAGCAGAATTTTCTAAAATGAAATAAATTGTGCACACTTCGATTCTTTTACGAAATTTCGGAAGAAAATCGGTAAAGCAATGAAAATAATGCTGCTATGTGAAGAATTTCTTGCAGAATTTTCATTATTTTTTGTACAGATATTTCTTTACGAGTTCGTGTCAACCACTTCATATAATTTTCTTTCAAGATTCGTAAAAAAATTGTTAGAGAAATGAGATACTCCTAAAGATTTCGTTAAGATTTCGGGAACTTTGGTTGCAGGGTAAATTTTAGCATCCATTCGCTAAATATTTTTAATATTCAAAAATGGCCTACTGAAATTTGAAAATATTAACACAAATATGAAACGCAATTCTTAGCATCAACGATGTTTTAAACATTCAAATGCGATAACTATTTTCAATATTCAAAAAATGGAAGTCGAACATTCTATGTCTCGCTTTTCCCTGAGGCGTGGAAAGTTTTATCCATTTTAGTTGCTTATAGTGAGATATATATAAATGAGTTTGTAAAAGGGGAAGTGGAAAATTCAGAACGACTTTCGATATTTGGTTTTTTTTTTTTTGTATAAAGTAAGTGTTGTTCACGCGTTACACGGAATAAATAACCAAAAATAAATAGCATTAAGTTTCAAACATTTAAAAAATTTACCTTTTTTAACTTTAAATTTTTTATCCGAATTTTTTCGAGTATGCAGTTTTAAGCCCCATTAAATTTTGGTATTACAAAGTGTGGGGTTTAGGTGGCGGTAATCCCCAATGACTTTTGATAATATGTATCTTCCGTATAAAAATAAGTGTAGGAAAAAAACATATAACTCAAAGTTTCAATCTTATTAAAAATTAAAAAAAAATTGTATCGCAATTAAATTTTTTTTGTTAGAATTTTTTCAATTTGCATATTTGTTTATGCTTTAAGCACGCTTCCATAAATATTTCAAAATCTCAGTAGGCCTTTTTGAGTATAGTTTATATTCAGCGAATTTGAATATTAAAAACATCAGTGATCCTGAGATTATCATTTGTATTTGCGTATGAATTAAGGAATTAGGTACGCTTACGCGATTATTTTAAAATCTCAGTAGGCTAAATACTAAATGATAATAATTGTCAAATTTTTGAATCATATAACTCAAAGAATCAAACTTTTTAAAGAATTTTTGGACCAGTTATCCAAATTTCAATTTTTTATCCGAATTTTTTAAAATTTTTCCAGTGTGTACATATGTAGTTTTAAAACCCATTTTATTTTAGTATCATAAATTGTCAATTTTAAGTGGCGGAGAATTTCCAATGATTTTCGCTTCTTTTGTATAAAAATAACAAATAACTCAAAGTGTCAAACATTTAAACATTTTTTATCAAGCGTAAAATTGTTATATTGGTAAATTTTTTATTTTCAATTATTAAAATAATTTTTGTTCATGCGTTACACAGAAGAAAACAACAAAATCCATATAATTATGTACGTAGGTTCCAAACTTTCTAAAAAATTTAGAAAAACTGTTATCAAATATTTTATTCAGTTTTAAACAATTTTTCGATTTTTTATAATGCCATTAAATTTTTCTAAAATAAGTGAAGGTTTTAAGTGGCGAAAAATTTTCGTTGATTTTGCATGATTTGTTTCGCTAACCGTAGTGCCCGTTTTTTCCCGTATGCAACTAAACTGTTCCTGCGTTACCCAGACGAAAACTTCCAAAACGATATAACTCAAAGCTTCAAACTTAAAAAAAGTATAAATTTAGCAAAAATATAACAATAAAATTAACATGAAATGCAATGTGAACATCGGCGTAAGCAGAATGAAATTTAGGTGGGGGGGGCTCGACCCTATTAAGCTGGCATTTCAGGGTACTATTTTATATATATTTGGGTGTTTTTTAGAAAAGTCAACCCAGACTCGTAAAAANGGGGGGGGTGCTCGAGCCCCCCCCTGCCCCTACCTGGCTACGCCCATGAATGTGAATATTGTAAGTCCGACCTCATATTTGAGCCACTGTATTTAAAAACATCAAAATTTCAAAATATTTCCACAGATTTTCCAAAAATAGTATTAACACTGTAGGGACCCTAAATTTACTCAAAAAAACGCCGAAACATGTAAACTTTGCGTCAACAGGGCAGAAATTTAAAGGTAACTAAATTGTTTTATTACGACCTGTTCTTTTACGAAAGAATTTAACTACTTACAGGTCTATTCTGCACTTTACCGAAGATTTTGTAACCGGAAAATTGTATTACCAAAAAATGTTACCAGTTCTTGTCACCGCGATTCTAGGTACGTTGGTAATGCAGTTAAAATATTCAGCAATTCAGCTATGAAGAATTGTGCAAATCCTGGCATTGCATATTTCACGGGGCAATAATTTGTTACCAGCTTATGAGATGGTAACAAAATTTACCGGTTACAGGAGTATACAGAATGCGAAAACGGTTTAAAAATTGACAGGAACTTTATTTACCGGTTACAAACTTTTTATTACCAGCGCAGAATAGACCTGTTACAAGGAAAATCAGGGAGCAAAAATAACAGCAATTGACGAAAACAGTTATTCAAGAACTCACTCTGAACAAAATCTTCTACAACTAAATGATTTATACCTATCGGTTTATTTTTTCACCGAGTACTAACTAGAACTAATTTTCAACAGTTATTATATTTGTTTACGCTAGCCCCCTTCACCTTAAGTATGTTTATGAAGTAGAGAATTTCACTTGTAGATGTCGCTGTGATCTAAGCGGGAACAGCTACTCGTTACTCGAGTTCCTTTTTCTCGAGTCCTGTTACCCGCCTCGGATGTTAGGTTTCGCCTTCTGCGATCGCCCAACACTCGGCCACTTTGGAAGAGAACTCCGAGCAATCCACAAGTAAGGTCCTCTAATATTAATCATTTTATATACCATTTTGTTACAGCATTTTTTTATATACACATATATATATATAATAAAGTGGCCGTTAGGCGCTTACATATATATATACATATATACGAGTAAAAAGTGAAGTGTTTTTATTTAATTTTATTCAGCGAATTTAAGTGTGTTAAATTCAACCCTCGAAGGACTTCAGGGATTCGGCACCTCCTCGACCCTCGTTTGCCGCGGAATTCAAGAGGAATTCCCGGCCCCCAAATCACCCCGTCCCGAACATGGTCCTTCGAGCCGGATAGGCTTGAAGTTTTTCGTGGTTGACCCACATTTGCTTAAAAAATAAAATAAAAGTGATAAAACTTCGAAGAAATAAACATTTTTCATAAACTGCCAAGTTGCCTTCATAAAGGAGAATTTTTATCGCGCCCCCCGTTAACACGCTTTTTATTTTCTTGTACACGTCGAATCGTGTGCAATTAAACATATCAAACAACTTTTATATTGCATTCATCCGTGAAAATCGCCACCATCTTTGGTTTTTTATTATATTCATTGGTGAATACCCTCACCAATTTGACGTTTCCGAACGCACCCTAAAGAAAAGAAAAATATAACCAAAAAATTAAATTACATTTTCCACCCCAAATTGTGAAAACTCGTTTTCTGTGGGACTTTGTGTTTACATTATTGCGCACAAAGATCAGGTGAGTAGATTAAATACCTCACATCAAGCTTTCCCATAAATTTGAGCAGCTTTAACCTAATTTGGAGCCGGAGCAAAGCAGAGGGCACATTTGGCCCCAACAACTGGAATTGCAGCGAAATACATAAGTATCTAAAATAGTAAGTAGATTTTGAGTACTAATTGCGTATATTTGCAGAATCTGAGCACCTAGTTAAGGCACTTGCAAAGCAAAAGCAGTACCATCAATTCCGCCAGCGCTCCAGCAGCAGCTACTGCAACCACAAATTGGCCAGCGCTCCAGCCAAAGCAGCGGCAGCAATAATACCGCCAGGGCTCCGGCGGTAAGTAAAAAGTGCAGTGAAAGTGAAAAGTGAAGTGCAGTGAGGTTCTTATAGCGCCGGCTGTATTGCCATTTGTCGAGGCGCAAGTTATCGCGGTGGACCACTTGGTGGGGGCCTTTAATTTGCGTGTTGCTCCCGCGGTGGACCACTGGTGGGGGCCTTGCTGGTGCGAATTTGCTATCGCGTTGGACCACTTGGTGGGGGCCTTGTTTCGCACTGAACGCCTGACTGTATGGCACCTAGTGCCGGCGTTCAGCACTTGCGCCTCCTCAATGGCAATACAGCCGGCGCTCTTACTAACTATCGGCCGCTGCTAGGGGCCGTGCAGCGAGGCGCACTGACGCCTGACGGTATGGCACCGAGTGCCGGCGTTCAGCACTG
>NW_016157454.1:24762-63338 GCF_001687245.7 Rhagoletis zephyria
GAATCCTTAGGCGAATTGAAATCCAGTTTTTCTGCCGCACACACAAGCCTAGAGGAACTGGACTTCGACTCCATTGCCAGCGACCTGCCAAGTAACTTCGATGCTGCTCTAATCAACCTTAGAGCTACATAGCATTGCTGAAAGACTGTACTCATCCATACTGTGTAGCTTGTCTGCGTCCAACTCGTTAATCAAGCTCTCCAGTCTGCTGAATATGGCCTTTGTTTTCAGCTTTAGAAAGGCTACTCGATCTGCACCTTCCCCTGGCATGACGAAGTTGCTGACGTTTACACTAGTGTGGCAGAATTATCTCAGTAAGCGGCCGGAAACAAACGAAAAATCGCGTGATACGATCACGTCGGGGTCACCAAATGTTGAGCTACTAAGCCCTTTTAGCAGCTATTAAAATAAAACAAACGATGTATGCATAAGTTAAGCAACTGTATTTAACAAGATTTGGTCCGCGACTAACTAACAGAAAGTTCACCTTGAACTATTTAAGTATGTCCTAATTACATTGGATAACTGCAAATTCATCACCAACAATAGAAAACCAGTTTTCTTAAATGCATGAGAATTTACATATATATATTTATGCACGTATGCACCCGCGCACACAATATTGCTTACATACATATGTACTATTTTTCGCTTGCTTGCATACGAATGTATCCAACTGAGCGCGGGCGGTACGTATGCACATACATATATGTATGTATGTATATACGTATGGTTTATACATAGTATAAAGGGGAAACAAAATTAGCACAGTTTAAATACATACAAGTAAATATGCAGCTCAATTGAGTATGAAAATTTCAGTGTGATCAGATAACGTTATTCATATTGATTTTGATAAACATATTTTATGTTGCTGGCTTATCCGCTGCTGCTCCGAACAGAAGCTTTTTGGCGAATTTTGGGTTTCCCTATCCACGAGCGATATTCTACAATTCAACAGCTCAGTGTCCATTTAGAAAATGGCCAAAGAATATACTTTACTGAACAAAATATTTTACAGCAAGTTAACGCTCCAAGAAATACAACACTTACGGCATTTTTCCAACTTTGCCAAACGGTTTTATTTGCCAGAACATTGCTGTATTCTGAGGTGCGAAGTTATTTTACTTGGAAAAATAACAAATGGAACAGAAGAAAACGGGGAAGTTGTGTAGAAGGACAACCAGATATTTTTAAAGACGACACTTTGGCAAGAATTTATACTGTCCATCCCAGCCAGCAAGAATGTTTTTTTTTTTGAGAATACTTCTTTTAGAAGTAAGGCGGCCAACCTCATTCGAAAGATTAAAAACAGTGAATGGTACTGTCTGTCAAACTTAAGAGAAGCGTGATTGCTCCGTGGACTTCTTGAAGACGATGCACATTGGCAAGCAACTATGACAGAAGCATCGATGTCAAATTCCCCAAAAAGTCTAAGAAACTTATTTGCAATTCTAATCCAAGTATGCAATATTTCAAATCCACTTGCACTGTGGCAAAATCATAAGGACAATCTATCCGAAGACTTTCTGCACCTTGCTCAGATTCAAAAGCAAAGTCATGAAATAACATATGATAATAATATATACAGTTAAGCACTTGCTGCCATTGAAGATAAACTATTATCTCTAGGGGGAAATGAGCTTCCACCGTATGGACTTCCTGTGATTCAGAGGAGTACTATTCATAATTTGAGCCGTGAAGTATCGCGAGAACTATGCTATGATGTCCAATCTTTAATAGAAGAAACTGAGACGAATATTTCGAAGTTTCTGCCCGAGCAACGAGCAGTATTTGAAGCAGTTATGAATAGCGGTCTAAATAATGCAAGTAAAATCTTCTTTCTCGATGCACCAGGTGGCATAGGTAAAACATTCGTTATAAGAACGTTGTTGGCTCAAATTTGAAAAAACAAGCAAATTGCACTCGCCGTAGCGTCTTCTGGCATTGCAGCAACTCTTCTGTCAGGAGGAAAAACAGCCCATGCAACATTCAAGCTTCCCCTAAACTTAGCAGTACAAGAAACGCCTACATGCAATATAAGCAAAGGAACAGGCTTATCAGAAGTCCTAAAGCGATGCCAGATTATCGTCTGGGATGAATGCACTATGGCTCATAAAGCTGCTTTAGAAGCCTTAGACCGAACACTACAGGATATTTGCAGCAACAAGAAAATAATGGGCGGTAAAACATTGCTTTTGGCGACTTTAGACAAACATTGCCTATAATTCCTAGAGGTACACGAGCGAAACTTGGAAACGGTGATTTACAAACCGACACTATAGGCGAAGTTCATCTTGCTTCACTGAAACTGTAGAGGAGCTTAAAACAAAAGTCTTTGATAATCTTACGGAAAATTATGCGAGACATCAATGGCTGTGTCAAAGAGCCATTCTAGCTCCTAAAACAGCTTCCTGTTATTCGCGCTTGTACAAATCTATAGATACCGTGCCATGCCAGGAGGAAAGTGTACATTACCCAGTGGAGTTTTTGAACTCGCTCGAGCCCTCAGGAGTTCTTCCCCATAATCTAAATTTGAATATTGGTGTGCCTGTTATTCTTCTGCGTAACCTTGATCCACCCAAACTTTGTAATGGAACAAGACTGGTAGTAAAGAAAATGATGACAAATATAATTGAAGCAACAATTATTACTGGATGTGGCCAAGGAGAAGACGTTTTTCTGCCAAGAATTCCATTAGTTCCCACAGATCTCCCGTTTGAATTTAAAAGGCTTCAGTTTCGTTTGAGGCTTAGTTTCGCTATGTCCATAAACAAATCGCAAGGTCAAACGTTAAAGGTGGCTGGACTTCAGTTGGAAGAGTTCTGCTTTACCCACGGTCAATTATATGTCGGATGCTCACGACACCACACAATAAACCTAAAAATATTGTTTATAAGGAAGCCTTAAATTAAATAAAAAGAAACATTTAGTTCTAAATAGTATGTATCCTTTTTTATGCGGAAGAGAAGGTTTGTATTATCATTTTTAGATTTTTATTTGATCACCCCGAACGACGTCGGGTACCCTGCTAGTTTACAATAAAGCTCTCAGTAACTTTTGGCAAATTTGAGCCATTATGTGAAATTATACATGCGTATGTACCTACCTTAGGGTTGCCAGACGTCCCGGTTTTCCCGGACATGTCCCGGTTTTAGACTATTTGTCCCGGTGTCCCGGTCCAACCTCAAAAAGTCCCGGGTTTCATTTAAATGTCCCGGTTTTCGATTTGATTGCTCAAATTTGAATAAAAGTTCAAAAATAACTACAATTTTATGAATTCACTGAGGGAAATAACACATAGTAAACATGAATATTTTTATTTGAGTATCGTTGTGAAATGTTCGTATTTAAAAACAACACTTTAATACCACGCACGCGTGGTGTTGATTCAAACTCAGCATTTGAATGCACATTTACATGTCTGGCTGTAGATGAGTGCGCAAAGATACTTGCCACAATTTGTTAATTTCCAGAGGGTCAGGGTTCAAATCCCATTACAGGCAGCATGGAATTTAAATATATATTTTTTAACTTAATTATGGAAAGGCGTCCGTTAAGTGCAAAGCGCTTAATTTTTTTATGAGCGTATTTGAATTTAATATTTCTAGACTGAATAATAATATGTGTATACTTAAATGTATTACGAGTTGGGATGGTGCTCTTTCAAATGCGTATTTTTTTAAATTTAGCACGTTTTTTTAATTCTAAACTTGTTTCTCTCAGTGCACCGGTTTCTTTTGTGAAATAGTTACATCTTCAGATAGTTTAACTTGCAAAAGCAATAGTTGATGTTTAATATACATATGTACCTAAATATGTTAAAAATGACGTGCACAGAGTTTTACAATTATATTAAGGAAAAGTCAGAAGTTTTGAAACAAGTCCACAGCAACGAAAACTTTGACTGATATTTTAATGTTATCTTGTACTCAATTTTTTTTTCTTTCATGAAACCTAGAGTGCTTATAAGTACAGTGCCGTACAAAATTATTGGCTCGGAGAATCTTCATCAAATCACAATTTCTAATCAGATCTGTTAGAAAAATTTTGAAAATATAGCTTTTGTACCAATTAATAAAGTGCAAGTCTGAAGTTGCCAGAAAATTTCGTTGATTTTTAGCCTTTTTTTTGCTGACGGTGTCTTCCATATAAAAAGAATTGTCGAATATAGTTTGTATGGAAGAAACTCTCAGTAAAAATAATATCAAAAATCAACTAAAATTTAATGGGCTGCAAAACTTCATTTTTAAAATTTTTACAAAAAGTCTAATTAAAAAGGTGCAAATTTGTATGCAAATTTATTGAATATCTTGAGTTTTGCACAAAGTTTAGAAATTTTATTTTTATGTTTTTTGATGTATTTAGTATAATTTTTTTTATAAAGAATAAAAAAAATTGTGAAAAATTCTCTGTGCTTTAGTTGTGATAAGTTGTTTTGTTACTACATCTTTTCGTACGCAATTTTTGTCCAAACGAAATGGAAGGGAGCGAGAGCCTCGCTCCCCTCGCCGTCCTCCATCCACAGACAAATTATTAAATTTCTGCGAATTGCCACGACGCCACCAAAATTAACCCTGGGTTGACGAAATATTTAGGTTTTCGCATAAGTTTACATTTATTAAAGCCATACTCGTACATTTTGTATGGAGAATAATAATAATTCATTTAAATTCTGTATGGAAACATCTTCTCGACGATAAATGTAACTTTCAAGAAAATTGACTACAAAAAATGTATTTTATTAACCACTGGAACGAAAAAAACTTGCTCCGCTCAAATGGGTTAAAAGCAAACTTGAGTTGACATATTTATACGCTTACATGCAGACATACATATGGACATGTATAGTGGACTTGCACTAACTTGGACATCGCATTGCTTTGATGTGGTAGAATCTTTTTATGGTACTGAAAATTTGTTTACGGATGAAAAAAATGCAGAATCATCCATGGATATATGTAAATATATTTTTATAAACGCTTTGAAGTATAGAAATTTTTAATATTAAAAAATAAATAAAATAATTTTTTTTGCATTTATACAAATGGTATTCATGGCACATTGACCCACCTGTACAAAAATTTTACAATTTCGGACCGATAAATGTGCAAACGAGCTATGTTGCCACGTTACATTTGTGAACTTCCGATAAAACCAAATATATGAGCAAGGTGCAGAAAGTCTTCGGATAGATTGTCCTTATGATTTTGCCACAGTGCAAGTGGATTTGAAATATTGCACACATGGATTAGAATTACAAATAAGTTTCTTAGACTTTTTGGGGAATTTGACATCGATGCTTCTGTCATAGTTGCTTGCCAATGTGCATCGTCTTCAAGAAGCCCACGGAGCAAACACGCTTCTCTATAAGTTTGATAGACAGTACCATTCACTGTTTTTAATCTTTCGAATGAGGTTGGCCTCCTTACTTCTAAAAGAAGTATTCTCAAAAAAAAACAACATTCTTGCTGGCTGGGATGGACAGTAAAAATTCTTGCCAAAGTGGCGTCTTTAAAAATAGCTGGTTGTCCTTCTACACAACTTCCCCGTTTTTTTCTGTTCCATTTGTTATTTTTCCAAGTATAATAACTTCGCACCTCAGAATACAGCAATGTTCTGGCAAATAAATCCATTTGGCAAAGTTGGAAAAATGCCGTAAGCGTTGTATTTCTTGGAGCGATAACTTGCTGTAAAGAATTTTTTTTCAGTAAGGTATATTCTTTGGCCATTTTCTGAATGGACACTGAGCTGTTGAATGGCAGGATGTCGCTCGTGGATAGGGAAACCCAAAATTCGCCAAAAAGCTTCACTGCTGTGTATGTATGTTCCACATTAGTAGATGGTTACTTCATCGTTTAAATTTGGATTCTGAAGAGCGTACATCGTATGAGCCTCAAAAGCTTTTGAAAGTAGTGGACAATAAGGAACTATCCATTGATTGTCAATATCAACCTCGATACCATTGTTGACTTTGATTTTCGTAGACACTCCACCATGCCCTGGTTTTCTCCTTTTGTAAAGTGGATAACCATCTATTCCAGTTTGCGTTTCATTCACAAACTGTCTCGGATATCTCTTGATACATTTGCCGTTTACCATACATGGAGAATTGGCATTCAAATTTCCGCATGGCCCATGTACCATAGTTTTCTTAATGATATGAAATAGAACTGGATCGGTATTGGGATCTGGCAGTTCCGCAGAAATAATAAAGTCAATTTGGTTAGAATGTATTTTGTTGTTAAGCCACAATAGTATATGTGCATGAGGTAGGCCTCGTTTTTGCCGTATACATATCGCAACGTATTGAGCCAAAGATTATACATTTTTTTTATAAGATTCATCATCTTAATTATTTTTTGTCGAAATACTCTTGCTACCAGATCTGGACGATCTTTCGCAACGGACCATGGAAGAGTTCTTCTTTTATCTCTTTCCAATTAGGATTACATGTAAACGTTATAAAAAGATCAGGTTTCCCATAAGTCCTCACAGAGGTCATCGCATCTTGGGTCCGTTCATGCATGTATCTAAATATATACATATATTAAAGCCTTTTATAAAAAAATTAAGCTACCAATGAAAAAAAAACAATGGATAAATAAAAAAGTTGTGAATTCAGAAATATAATCGCGCCATAATCGTACATGGCGTATGAGCAATATTCTTTCCATACATATTTCAAACAAAAAATTCAATGCGCATTTTCATTTGTCCACTTAAAACTTTTATTTATCCCTAAGTTTTCAGTCATTCTGCGACTCTTATTTCATAAATCCTGAAATAAAAGTTTTATTATTAGTCCGAAATACTCAGTAAATAACAGTTATTTTTAACTTTTGTTTAATTCCTCAAAAACTAAAAGTTATTTTTGATTTGTATTTTATTTGTTTCATGGTAACAGTTATCGAAGGCTTTTATAAATAAAATTCAGCAACAAAAATCACTAAATATAACTGTTATATATTAATATAATAACTGTTGAAAATTAGTTCTAAAATTCTGTACTCGGTGAAAAAATAAACCGATAGGTATAAGTCATTTAGTTGTAGAAGATTTTGCTCAGAGTGGGTTCTTGAATAACTGTTTTCGTCAACAGCTGTTATTTTTGCTTCCTGATTTTCCTTGTAAGTAGTTAAATTTTTTCGCAAAAAAACAGGTCGTAATAAAACAATTTAGTTACCTCTAAAATTTCTGCCTTGTTGACGCAAAGGTCAGTTTACATGTTTCGGCGTTTTTTTAGTCAATTTAGAGTCCCTGCATTGTTAATACTATTTTTGGAAAATATGTGGAAATATTTTGAAATTTTGATGTTTTTAAATACTGTGGCTCAAATATGAGGTCGGACTTACAATATTCACATTGCATTTCATGTTAATTTTATTCTGTTATTTTTTTTGCTAAATTTATACATTTTTTAAGTTTGAAGCTTTGAGTTATATCGTTTTGGAAGTTTTCGTCTGGGTAACGCAGGAACACAGTTTATTTGCATACGGGAAAAAACGGGCACTACGGTTAGGGAAACAAGTCTTAAAACCTGCACTTATTTTACAAAAATTTAATGGCATTATAAGAAATCGAAAAATTGTTTAAAACTGAATATAATATTTGATACCAATTTGTCTAAATTTTTTAGAAAGTTTGAAACCTTGAGTTACGTACATAACTATATATGGATTTTGTTGTTTTCTTCTGTGTAACGCATGAACAAAAATTATTTTAATACTTGAAAATAAAAAATTTACCAACATAACAATTTTACGCTTGATAAAAAATGTTTACATGTTTGACACTTTGAGTTATTTGTTATTTTTATACAAAAGAAACGAAAATCATTGGAAATTCTCCGCCACTTAAAATTGACAATTTATGATACTAAAATAAAATGGGTTTTAAAACTACATATGTACACACTGGAAAAATTTTAAAAAATTCTGATAAAAAATTGAAATTTGGATAACTGGTCCAAAAATTCTTTAAAAAGTTTGATTCTTTGAGTTCTATGATTAAAAAATTTGACAATTATTATCATTTAGTATTTAGCCTACTGAGATTTTAAAATAATCGCGTAAGCGTACTTAATTCCTTAATTCATACGCAAATACAAATGGCAATCTCAGGATCACTGATGTTTTTAATATTCAAATTCGCTGAATATAAGCTATATTCAAAAAGGCCTACTGAGATTTTAAAATATTTATGGAAGCGTACTTAAAGCATAAACAAATATGCAAATTGAAAAAATTCTAACAAAAAAAATTTATTTGTGATAATTTTTTTTTTTAATTTTTAATAAGATTGAAACTTTGATTTATATGTTTTTTTCCTGCAAAGCATGAACAACACTTATTTTTATACGGAAGATACAT
Organism: Rhagoletis zephyria; assembly: GCF_001687245.7. Taxonomy (NCBI): domain Eukaryota; kingdom Metazoa; phylum Arthropoda; class Insecta; order Diptera; family Tephritidae; genus Rhagoletis; species Rhagoletis zephyria. The sequence continues at coordinate 33,135 of NW_016157454.1, forward strand.
ATTATCAAAAGTCATTGGGGATTACCGTCACCTAAAACCCACACTTTGTGATACCAAAATTTAATGGGGCTTAAAACTGCATACTCGAAAAAATTCGGATAAAAAATTTAAAGTTAAAAAATTTAAATTTTTTAAATGTTTGAAACTTAATGCTATTTATTTTTGGTTATTTATTCCATGTAACGCGTGAACAACACTTTATTTTTATACGAAAAAAAAACCAAATATCGAAAATCGTTCTGAATTTTCCCCTTCCCCTTTTACAAACTCATTTATATATATGGATCTCACTATAAGCAACTAAAATGGATACAACTTTCCACGCCTCTGGGAGAAGCGAGACATAGAATGTTCGACTTCCATTTTTTGAATATTGAAAATAGTTATCGAATTTGAATGTTTAAAACATCGTTGATGCTAAGAATTGCGTTTCATATTTGTGTTAATATTTTCAAATTTCAGTAGGCTATTTTTGAATATTGAAAATAGTTATCGAATTTGAATGTTTAAAACATCGTTGATGCTAAGAATTGCGTTTCATATTTGTGTTAATATTTTCAAATTTCAGTAGGCTATTTTTGAATATTGAAAATAGTTATCGAATTTGAATGTTTAAAACATCGTTGATGCTAAGAATTGCGTTTCATATTTGTGTTAATATTTTCAAATTTCAGTAGGCTATTTTTGAATATTGAAAATAGTTATCGAATTTGAATGTTTAAAACATCGTTGATGCTAAGAATTGCGTTTCATATTTGTGTTAATATTTTCAAATTTCAGTAGGCTATTTTTGAATATTGAAAATATTTAGCGAATTTAGGAATTTAGAAAATTTCCACTTTGTGACATTAAAATTTAATGGGCTTATTGAACTGCGTACTCGAAGAATCNAGTAGGCTATTTTTGAATATTGAAAATATTTAGCGAATTTAGGAATTTAGAAAATTTCCACTTTGTGACATTAAAATTTAATGGGCTTATTGGACTGCGTACTCGAAGAATCTCTAAAATTCAGATTAAAAAATATACATACATATTTTACAAAACTTTGTTACATTGTTGTAAATATTTTTTTAGTTTTTTAAGAAGTTTGAAGGTATGAGTTTTATTTTTATTTGTGTCACTGTACATCATCTTTTAAAATATGCCATATTTTTACTAAGCGGGTTTGTTTGAAACTAATTTTTAAAGTTTTGTTGCGCTGAACAGTTTTTGAATAATAAGTTCGGCCTTTTTTTGTATCCAAATTTACAAATGTAAAGAATAAGATTGAAATTTGATACAAAATTAATTCAGACTGCCGTAATAATAATCATTATACATTTCACATACCTTGGACTTCCTGTGAAACTGGATGGTAGAATACATATTTTTTCTACATCAGTTATTTCGGTGTTTTCATTACTAACGCTGTCCCTGAGATGTATGTATGAATCAACGCGTAATTCTTTTTGGTGTGTTTTTATGTACAAAAGGCGCTCTGCTTCCACCTTTGCATACATATCAACAGCATACTGTTGAAATAAGTCTTGACATCGGTGTAAATGATTGAAGTAGTTGTCTCTGACCATACAATTGTAGGCGTAGAAATCCATACATGACACTGTTTTGTTCCCTTGTGTTGGGGAATTCCAAAGGGATAGCCATCTTCGCCATATACGCATTATAATGGATATTGAAGAGGATCGTATGATCGGTGTGTTTCTGTGATTCTTTGTATACTATTGTCGCGAAGTTTTATAACGATATCTCTTTTCCCACAATCTTGTTTATTCATTACTATAGCCACTTCATTGCAGGTTGGTATGTTAAAACGACTACGATGTTCCCCGGCAGGCCGCTTATCCGCGTGTATCACCAACTTTAAATCAAGTGAATTAGACATTTCCATAGCACATTTGAAGCTTCTAACGTAGTTGTTAGTTATGTGCACCATTTCTTGCAATTGGATTGTAATGCTACGCTCTATCGCATTTAAATACGTGCAACGCAGTTCGGCTTGGTCGTGCATGTTACTTATAAAATATATTTCCAAAAACTGTGGTTTTTGGTTACCCTCCGGTTGAAGCGATCCAATGCTGTGGTAAACTTGACCTTGTACTTTAAATGTTGGCATAAAACCATATTCGTAAACCATATTTGAACGCAAATGACGTAATTTGAAATGCCGAGTTATAGTTTCGAATACATATTAGAAACGCTTTTGATTCGGAAGTGGTCCCTAGCAGTAACGTGTTTAATGGGCTCGGTGGCTCAGCTAGAAGAGGTAGGGATACCTTTCCATTTGAGCAACACATGTTAGGGGTTTCACCTTTCCACTTTTTCGCTTTACAGTGCTGGCACTCATCCGAAATTGGGCCAATATTAGTAACATCTAATGAAGAGTAACTAATGCTCGCTGAATAATTATATGCACCGTACTTCAAGTTATTTAAATTAAACATGCGTTCCCTGCGTGCAGAGTTTCTTGCTGCATTGGACTGCAAGCGGGCCTGTCGCTCCCCTTCGTCTTCCTGCTGTCTTCGCGCAGAGTTTCTTGCTGCATTGGACTGCAAACGGGCCTGCCGCTCCTCTTCGTCTTCCCGCTGTCTTCGCGCAGAGCTTCTTGTTGCATTGGACTGCAAGCGGGCATGTCGCTCCTCTTCGTCTTCTTGCTGCCTTTGCGCAGATTTTCTTGCTGCATTGTCTCTCCTCTTCGTCTTCCTGCTGTCTTCGCGCAGAGTTTCTTGCTGCATTAGACTGCAAGTGCCAATATATTTCTTCGCTTCCTCGAAGGCATATTCAAGCAACAGTTTGTGAAAATGTTTGAGTATTTAAGTCAAAATATATACGGAAATCTTTATATCACTGTTTTGAGTATCTAAAGTCATGTGAAAAATAATAGGTACACGATTTTTTGACCAGTTATAGATATATAACTTTTGTCTGTTTAACGTTTATACTTCTTTTATAAAAATGTAGTTCATTACCTAACGATAACTACATGAGTCTAAATTTTATACTTTGTAGAACAATTTACACAACAATCTTTTTATTCAGACTTTTTAAAAAAATTCTAAGTATGCAGTTTATAGCCCATTAAGTTTTATCTTAATAAAATACTAATTTCAAGTGGCAATGAACTCGCATTTATTTTTAATAATGTTTTTTTGGCGATGGTGTTATTATTTTCTACCATACAAAAAAAAAAAGGTCAAACATACATACTTTGTATGGAAGTGGGTGACACCGTCAGAAAAAAAGATATAACAAATCCACGCTATTTTAGACATGCATTTTATTAAGCTAGAATTTAATGGCCTTCAAATTTTTCTTCAAAGTTTGAAATTTAGAATTATATGATTTTTGATGGATAATAAATTACCTGCAATTTTATAAAAAAAAATTTACAAATAAAAGAAAAAATAGTCAAAACTGGCGAAAGCTTCGTGAAACTACTATTTCGCACATGACTATATTTAGGTTTTTTGCTGTAACAAATTCTAAAAATATTGCGCTCTCATTCTTCTTCACTTTATTGTCTTATGCACTGAAGTTCTTTTACTATTTAAAAAATCTTTTATAGAACTATTTGAAAGAAATCAGCTGATTCCTTTTTAAATACACAGATGAACACACAACACTTTCTTAGCAAAATGAGGCTGGCAGTCTTTACATCAACATCTGCTTTGAATGTGCACATATATTTCTTTCCTACCTCGGAGGCATAGTTACCCAACCGTTTATAAAAATGTTGAGTACTTAAAGTTCTTTGATTTTCAAAGGCACATTAAACCCTTTTGGAGTAAATTAGGTCAATAAAACTAAATATTTTGAAGTATAACTTTTTTAAATTTACTGTTTTAAGCATTGTTATAAAATTTGTTTACTGAATTATTTTAAAGTTAAAGTTATCTATGTACTTTTAAAATTCGCAAATGTATACACATAATTTTTTGGCGAAGTCGGCTAATAGATAGACAGTCAAAACATGAACGGCAATATTTATATCACTTTTGAGTATCTAAAGTCATGTGAAAAATAATAGGTATACAATATTTTGACCAGTTATAGATATATTCCGTTTGTGTGTTAAGAGTTTATTACTCTATTTTATAAAAATGCAGCTCATTACCTAACAAAAACTATATGAGTCTAAATCTTAAACTTTTTACAAAAATTAGAAAATTTCAACAGACTTTTTCTAAAGGCTTTTTAGAAAAATTCTAAGTATACAGTTTTATAGCCCATTAAATTGTATCTTAACAAAACACAAATTTCAAGCGGCAATGAATTCGCATTAACTTTTGTTAATTTTTTTGCCCATGGTATTTTTATTACCTTTCATACAAAAAAAATTTCAAACATACATACATACTTTGTATGGAAGAAAATCCATGACAGCATCAGCATAAAAAAGATATCAAAATATAAGGCCATTTCAAACTTGCACTTTATAAAGCTAGACTTTATTGAGCTTAAAATTTGTCTACAAAGTTTGAAGAATTATATGATTTTTGATAGAAAATGAATGAGCTGTATTTTTATGGAAAACAATTTTAAACAAATAAAAGAAAAATAGTCAAAACTGGTCAAAACGTCGTGAAACTAAGATTTCCAACATGACTATATTTAAGTTTTTTGCCGCTTCAAACGCCCAAATGCACTTTTGCAGCGAATTAGTCTAACAAACTCTAAAAATATTGCACGTTAACTCTTCTTCACTTTATTGTCTTATGCACTGAAGTTCTTTTACTATTTATAAAATCTTTTATAGAACTCTTTCAAAGAAATCAACTGATTACTTTTTAAATACACAACACTTTCTTGGCAAAATATGACTGGCGGTGTTTACATCAACTTCTGCTTTGCTTTACTTTTTTTTAAACAGTGTTTATAAGATCTTTTACCGGCTGGTTGGTTCCTTTTTTAAATACACAAATGAACACACAACACTTTCTTGCCAAAGTTGCTTAACGCAATTCAAAATATGACTGGCAGTCTTTGCATCACTTCGGCTTTTATTAAATCAATTCCTTTAATATTTTCAATACCTAAATGCCTGGACAAAGTTTTGGCGAAACACAGCCTACTGAAATTTGGAAATATTAACGTAAACGTTATTAATACATACATACATACATACATTCCTAAATAAGAATTTAAATCTTAGCATCGATGTTATTTTAAAAATTCAAATTCGCTAAATAATTTGAATATTCCAAAGCAGCCTACTGAGATTTGAAAATATTAACGTAAACGTTATTAACACATACATACTTCCGCAAATATGAACGTATATTTTAGCATCAATGCTATTTCAAATATCTGAATTCGCTAAATATTTTCAATAATCAAAAACAGCTTACTGAGATTTAAAAATAATTGACCCAGTAAAATTAGATAAATTTCATTTGGCAACATTCCGCCATCTTGGATTTAAGTTTTTTTTTGGTTTTTTTGCGATTTGCAAGCTTATTTTGCATTTTTCGTAAAAATGCTTAAATACATATATGTAGAGAATTTAATATCCCTCATTTCGGTTATAGAAGATTTTTTAAAAATTGCATTTTTTTATTCTAAAAAATTAGCAAAAACTGCTAAACAATTTTACATTGTCACGGTTTTCGTAATTTTTTTACAATTTCTGTTGAAAATACACGTATTTGAAATTCCAAAGTTGTAAGTAATTTCATTCTTCACAACTTTTACGCCTTTAACTTTTGGCCGGGATCGTGCCAAACAAAGCGATTATCCCAGTAAAATTAGATAAATTTGGTAGGTGTGCAATTTTTTGATGCAGTTTACTTCGATTTAACACGTAGATCATAGATCCACAGTCTCGCCCCTAAATTACATTTGGCAACATTCCGTCATCTTGGATTTTTTTTCTGTTTTTTTTTGCGATTTGCAGCTTATTTTGTATTTTTCATAAAAAATAGGTAAATACAAATATGCAGACAATTTAATTTCCCACATCTGTTGTATAGAAAGTAAAAAAAAAACATTTTTTATTGTAAAAAAATAGCGAAAACTGCAAAAAAAATTACATTGTCTCGGTTTTCGCCATTTTTTGACAGTTTCTGTTGAAAATACATAGCATATTGAAATCCAAAGTTGTAGAGAATTTCATTATGAGTTTTACGGCGCATCCCGTACATCGCAATTTTTATCGCGTTTCCGGCCGTGATATAACCGTTGTACAAAAAAAAATGTAGGAAGAAAAGCTGTGGAGAATGAAATTGTCTACAACTTTGGAATTTCAATATGCTATGTATTTTTAACAGAAACTGTCAAAAAATGGCGAAAACCGTGACAATGTAAAATTTTTTAGCATTTTTTGCAAATTTTTTACAATAAAAAATGCTATTTTTAAAAAACCTTCTATAACCCGAATGTGGGAAATTAGATTCTCTACATATTTGCATTTAACAATTTTTTAACAAAAAATGCAAAATAAGCTTGCAAATCGCAGAAACCCAAAAAACCTTAAATCCAAGATGGCGGAATGTTGCCGAATGTAATTTAGGGGCAAGATAATGGATCCATAACCTACGTGTTAAATCGAAGAAAACTGCATCAAAAAATTGCTGTTAAAATTTTAATTTAACTGGACTATATTAACGTAAATTATTAATACATACATACGTTCACAAATATGAATGTAAATCTTAGCATCAATGCTATTTTAAAAATTCGAATTCGCTAAATAATTTGAATATTCAAAACACACTGCTGAGCTTTGAAAATATTAATGTAAACGTTATTAATACATACCCACATACATTCGAAAATACGAATTTAAATCTTAGCATCGATGTTATTTTAAAAATTCAAATTCGCTAAATAATTTGAATATTCAAAACCAGCCTACTGAGATTTGAAAATATTAACGTAAACGTTAATAATACATACATACATTCGCAAATATGAATGTATGTAAATCTTAGCATCAATGCTATTTTAAAAATTCAAATTCGCTAAATAATTTGAATATTCAAAACCAGCCTACTGAGATTTGAAAATATTAACGTAAACGTTATTAATGCATACATACATTCGCAAATATGAATGTACGTAAATCTTAGCATCAATGTTATTTTAAAAATTGAAATTCGCTCAATGCTTTCAATAATCAAAGAAAAGCCTTCTGAGATTTGAAAATATTATAGCCAGCGTTACACATACATGCGCATACATGAACCAAAATCTTAGCACGCCTATGGAATGTGCCACGCCCTCTTTTATAAACTCAGTTATATATGCCATACTATAAGCGCCTACCGTAGACAGGCCCGCATACCGAATTTCAAGTTCGTGGGACTTATGGTTCCGAAGTTATAGCTGATAAAAAATTCCACACCTATGGGATGTGCCACGCCCCCTTTTTCAAACTCATTTATATATGCCATACTATAAGCGCCTACCATAGACGTTCCCTCATACCAAATTTCAAGTTCGTGGGACTTATGGTTCCAAAGATATATTCTGATAAAAAATTCCACGCCTATGCGATGTGCCACGCCCCCTTTTACAAACTCATTTATATATGCCATACTATAAGCGCCTACCATAGACGTTCCCTCATACCAAATTTCAAGTTCGTGGGACTTATGGTTCCAAAGATATATTCTGATAAAAAATTCCACGCCTATGCGATGTGCCACGCCCCCTTTTACAAACTCCTTTATATATACCCTCTTGTAAGCGCCTACCATTTAAATGCCTGCATACCAAATTTGAAGTTCGTGTGACTTATGGTTCCGAAGTTATGGCTGATAAAAAATTCAACACCTATGGGTTGTGCCACGCCCCCTTTTACAAACTCATTTATATATGCCGTACTATAAGCGCCTACCATAGGCATGCCTGCATACCAAATTTCAAGTTCGTGTGACTTATGGTTCCGAAGTTATGGCTGATAAAAAATTCCACACCTATGGGTTGTGCCACGCCCCCTTTTACAAACTCATTTATATATGCCGTACTATAAGCGCCTACCATAGACATGCCTGCATACCAAATTTCAAGTTCGTGGGACTTATGGTTCCGAAGTTATAGTTGATGAAAAATTCCACGCCTATGAGATGTGCCACGCCCTCTTTTACAAACTCCTTTATATATACCCTCCTATAAGCACCTACCATTTAAATGTCTGCATACCAAATTTCAAGTTCGTGGGACTTATAGTTCCGAAGTTATAGCTGATAAAAAATTCCACGCCTATGAGATGTGCCGCGCCCCCCTTTTACAAACTCATTTATATATGCCGTATTATAAGCGCTTACCATAGACATGCCTGCATACCAAATTTCAAGCTCATGTGACTTATGGTTCCGAAGTTATGGCTGATTAAATATTTCACGCCTATGGAAAGTGCCACNTGACTTATGGTTCCGAAGTTATGGCTGATTAAATATTTCACGCCTATGGAGGTGCCAGGCCCCCTTGTAGGATCCCAATTTTTCACCCTATTTTATGCCCAGGAGTCATGGCAATACTCTGTCAAAATTTTGTTCGACTGTCCGTCCGTTTAGGCTGCAACGTGGCACATACATACATACTTCCACAAATATATAGTAGATGTTTTCACTAAAATATTAGTTAATGGAATTAAAATTTTATGCGAATCCAATTTTTATTCCCATTTTTACAAAGCCCAAGTATGTATCCATACATATGTTCATGCCACAAAAATTATTTCATGAGTAGGTAATTTTAAACACACATATGTATGTACACTGGGAATCAAAAGTGGGTGTATGCTGTTTTTTTTTAATATTTGGTTATTTTCGACGGGTTTTGCGGTTTTATGCACATAACAAGTGGAATTTATAAAATATAGCGTTAATTTTTTTTACATTTGTTTGCAAACGGTCATTCGCTTTTTATTTTACAAGAAATTCCCTTTTACTCAGTAAAAAGTGCAAAAAGCCATCAGCAATAAAAAATCATTAAAAATCAACCCGATTTTTTAGCTGCTTAAAACTTGATATTGTTCCACTAAAATTAAAAAACCGATCTACCTATTTTATTGAAAAACATTGAAAATATTAAACAAACACACCGTGCACTCACTTTTGATTGCCAATGTACATACATGTACATTAGGCATATAACAAATGTTGACGAAAAATTTGGCATACCCCCACGTGGTGGCAAATATTGTACAAGTAATGAATATCACTTTTTCAGGTGATTTCGGTTCAAAAACGTTCCGCGCAAAAATGGATTTCTAAAAAAAGTCAGATTTTTTTTTAATTTTTTTTAATATTTTTATTTTTACATTTTTGTCAATTGTTATATGAAATAAGTTTTAAGTTTAAAGTATGTGATGATTTACACAATGGTAAAATGTCTTGCACAATTTTAATTGCACGCTCTGCGCAGATGTTACTTCGCTGAACTTCCTCAATAGCTGATGGTTTATTTACCCAATGTCTGAGAAAACATTCATTTGCTTTTGTGAAGCCGGCCAATACAATACATAATTACATAATTCGAACAATGGAATGTCCACATTTTTTATACATTGTGTTTTCTAGCTAAATTTTCTTTCCACGTATTACAATACTTTTCAACATTTTTAGCACTTGTCTTAAACATTTTTACACAAACAAGATTTAATTATCCCGATAAAAAGAGATTTGAAATATTTATTTCAATTTCTAAATTGAATGATAAAACAAATGTGCTTAAGATCACACAACTGAAGTAAAACTTTGTTTCGTCATCTAACGGGAAATCATTCAACTATCGTAATCTTTCTTTTATCATTCTTGCATAGAGAACATTAAATAAAAGAGAAGAAGTATGTAACTACGCTCTCGTCTCGTCAGATGTAAATACATTGTCGCTGTTATTATTATTTGACTATGCGAGTTCTTGAAAAAATTGCTTTTTCTTTTTTAAATTTTTTAATATTGAATCAGAATTTTCTGAAGAAAAATTAGTTTGGGATGGGTGGGGCACTTCCCTTAGGTCCATTAAAAGGCGTTTGGAATAATAGGAAGATTATTAGTTAAATAAATATTTATTATTATGAAGAAAAACGTGTACACTGTACAAAACTTTTTTTTGTTTTTTTCAGCAGTTCTGATAAAAAAGTAATTTCGTTTTGCGCGGAAACTTTTTTGCAATTTCGCAAAAAAAAAAATAATGGGGGTTCATACTTTTTTATGCTCTATTCGACTATGGTATGCCGTTTTTCGTATTTGCAAAAATTGTAAAAAGTTATATGCCTAATGTACATATGTGTGTAATTTTTATGCAAAACTATAATTTTTTTAAATTGTATTTGCATCTTCACAAAAAGAGAACAAGTTAAAAAATTTTACAAAAATTACAAATTAATGAAAATTATATGAAGATTTGCCATATTTTCGTTTATTTGCTCGCAACATGAAAATGGGCAGATTTTATGTTGCTCAACATTTTATTATGTTATCCACATTAAATTCAACATAATTTCTGTCTGTTAACAAGCGTTTCTACATTCCGTGGTTAACTTTTCCAACGCTGTTAATTTTTCGTCCGCGAATATTTTCCACTTTCTGTTTGCACCTTTTCTATCTATCTAAGTTCTCTGGTATAACAAAGGTTTGACAATGAAATAAAGTTTGGAAACTGTGACAACTGTGAAAGAGCTATACTAAATGTTGGACACAAATATATATCTATTAAAAAAAAATTGAAACTATTTTGTCCTGGAACCCTGGCTATACCGCAATTGCTAATATAAAGGTATGTTATTTTCTAACTTCACTACCAGGAGTGAAAATCTATCGAAGTTTTCCCCAGCAGAATTGAGTTTATTAAAATTTTGTCGAACTACTTCTACGGATGTGGAAGGGAGTTTTTCGAAATATTTCACAATTTTAAATGACCAGAGAAGGTCATTTTCGATTACTAATTTAAAAAAAAAAAAAACATTTTAATTTATACTGTAATTTCAAGATGATTGAAAAAAAATAAATAAAACGTTATTTGTTTAGCATATAGAAGGGCATATTTGCAAATGCTACGCGCCCACTGCAGCCAGCATCGGCCAATATCGGCTATATGCGGGCGATATTAATAAACACTTGTGATTATATGAGCGCTCTCACACATAAACCGATAACCGAACTGACATCGGCCGTTGGCATCCGTCAGTGATGATAAATTCTAACATGTTTGTTTTTCTCGTCCGATGTCAGGTGAAAAGTACCAAAATGGACTGCGAAAAATTAACTTATTGGGTGCAAAACCAAAAAATTACCTATAAAATCACATGTTTAGAGTATTACTACAAACACAGATTATATGTTCTTTATTTCATTCTGGTATAAAAAAAATTAATTTTTCTGTTTCTTGAAATACTGTATGTGTGTACATACGTATGTACGTATGTGTGTATAAGTGTGCAATTTATGTAGCGCCCGAAGTAAAGTCTTATCTCTGAAGATCTGTTTAAGTATGGAATATTCAATTCAGTTTGCGTCAAAGCGAGATTATTTTCTACTAAAGATGAATTATCAAACATTTCGTAAGCGCAACTACAAACTGTGTTTACAAGGATGGCAGTTTTAAATTAGCGTTGCAGCAGATAAGACAAGTGGAAATAATTTAGTGATTATAAGCATTTAAATACATATATATATTTATACCTTAATACACATACCTACAGAAAGCCACAATTTTATTTTTATTTCGATTGAAATGTTCGGTGTGCATAATATTTTTTCTCATCGACGAGTGATTAGTACGATTAATTTAAAATCGGTCTTTCTGATATTGAACATTTGCGACTGGGCATTAATATCTGCTATAAGTACGTCGTTTATCTATTAATTTATAAAATGTAACAAGTTGTAATTACAGATTTCCTTACTTTGAAGTCTGGCAAGCTAAGTGATTTGCAACTCTTTTAATAATAATAATAGATTGGCGCTTACACATATGTTAGTGTTTGGTCGAGCTTCTCCTCCGACTTGTGGCGTGCGCCTTGATGTTGTCACACAAAGCGGAGGGACCTACAGTTTTACGCCGACTCCGAACGGCGATTGTATTTTAATGAGAAGCTGTTTTTCATGGCAGAAATATACCCGGAGGTTTGCCATTGCCTGCCGAGGGACAACCGCTGTTAAGAAAAAACCCATTTTCTATATTTTTTTGGGATATTGCTATGACCAGGGCTTGAACCCAGGTGTTGATGAGTGAAAGCGCGCACTGCTTACCACTACACCACAGCGGCCGACTCTTTTAATACAACAAAAACAGTAAAGTTCAAAACACTTTTCATTAAAATGTGAAACCTTCCCAAAAGTCTTCGCGAACAGTATAGCGAACAGAAGGTGACGCATTCCGTAAACCGCTACTTTGGTTTTGCCGATTTTTACAGCTGTCGATATATAGTAAACAACGCCTCAAAAAATTTAAATGCAGTGAAATTCACTATACTTTCACTAAAATCACCGTTTTTCACATTTCCGTTATTAATTTTGATTACAAATCAAATATTTTCACAATTAAAAGCAATTAAAACACGTTTCCAATCGAAAAATGTAATATTAAGATAAGTGGCTAATCTCATATTCTCTTTTAACCTCTTATTTGGCTTAGCTACTTTGAACCCACAAATGTCATCGCCGTCGGGAGTGCGCAATCTTGTATTCTATCTAGGTAGTGGCCTGCACGAATATTACTACGTTTACACGTAAGCTATTAGCAAATAAAAATAATGTGGAAATACCAAACTCACTGTATATTCGACGGTGAAACATTCTTTTTCAACATTACCGTATTATAAAATGGCAATGATATGACCACTTTTGGGAATGATATGCCGTGCATTGTCTTCATTATAAAAAGGGAATAAGATTAACATAGAAAATGAAAATAAACCTAAGAATGGCAACGTCTTGCGCTTATTTGCAAATAATACCACTAATCAATACTAAGGTTTTTGCGTGACATAGTTATTTGCAAATAAAGAATTAACTCAGCGTTTATGCGGCGAAGGTTACCATTTTGCTATTTGAAAGCAATACGTGAGTATAAACTTAGTATATGTTAGTATCGTCCGAGTACGTTATTAACTAGTACTTCTGACAATTACAACGAAGCGAAAGTAGCGTAGTTACCCGGCATCAAGTATGATAGAAAGAAATATTACGCTCTTTTTGGTTTGAGTTTGACAGCCAGCTGCAGTGATGTGACGTTATAAGCGAAACGAAAATGTACCACAAAGAGCAAAAAATTGACATTTAAGTGAGAAAAGGTGATAATTTAAAAAAAAAAATGTGTTCAGTGATGAGTTTTTTTTTAACTATTTTTCAGACCATCCTTATTGAACCACTATTTTTCCATACCATTTGCTGTGGCTTTGGCAAAAAAGTTGATTAGTTCCTGCCGGCAATTAAGTCCTTTCAACCACAGAATAAATTTGTAATTTGTAAATACAATTCACAAAATTTTAACTAAGTTTTTATTATATAATAATTCCTTTTAGTTATTCAGTAATACAGATATCACGGTGCGTCTGAACCAAGATTATATGAAAGGTTGCCGGACATTGGACAATCTTGCAAATTTTAAAAGTATATTGTTCCAAGTTTCTAAAAACATTTATAAAAAATTTAAATCATACATACATGGCTTTTTCAGAAATATGACTTGGAAAATTGTTATTCCATTTTTTTTAAGACAGAGGTTGAGGTCTTATTTGTACCGTAGGTAGGGAGCAGAAGCCTTCATCCTAAAAGCGGGAGAAAATCTTGGATCAACACATCAGAAAACACGGAACAACCACTGAATAAGAACCAATTTGCGTATTAACCAGGCAAATCCACTGAGACTGCCATTCATAGCCTTAAGAGGAAAATTGAAAAGGTTCTGGAGTCTAAGAAAATAGCCTGTGGACTGTGGTTATAGACGAACTCCCCTTCCTACTGAACGATCACGGCTTTGAAACACAAGGCTATGCAGTGGGGATGTTAATTTTTCGGCTTTTTCCGATCCCGGGATTTTCGGGATGGCGTTGTCACAATCCCGGGATCCCGGGATTAGTCCCTGGATTTAGATATTCATTACTGTTCAACAACTTGAATCGAAAAAATTGCTTCTATATTGTTTGAGAAGCTCTCCTACCATGAAATAAATAATAAATAATTGGGTTTGAAACCCACTTTTTTATTCAAAGTGAAGTTTTTAATTTTTCTCTCTGATCGCAGGATTTATTTTGAAGGACTTTGTAATTTCAAAGATATAATTAATTCCAAAAATTATTAAAAACTTCAATTCAGTGTAGAATAAAAATGTGGGTAACAAATGCAATAAAAAATTTCATTAGAATTCAAAAAATTCAAATTTTTTGGATTCACAGGGACGAATAAGTAAGTTTTAGGCAGACAAAGTTAGAAGAACGAAATTAGAGGATTTTATCGAGTCTATATAAGCCCTTAACATATAATTTGTTCAAAAACAAATATTGCGAAATTTCAAGGATAAAATTTTAAAATGACATTTTCAATATTTACCAGCCCTTCTGCATTAGAAACTTGAATCTGTTTAAATTCTACAGGATTTCCTAATTAATTTTATACCCATACTTCTTCTCTAAGCATATTTCTCTGAAATTTTAAAATCATTTTTGAATTACAGACATCAGAGTGAAAAACTAAAAATGCAATTTTACTATATTTAGCCCATGGTTTCGCGAATATATTGATAACTGTGTTTAAAATTTACTATCGCTCAGTGTTAAGTGTATAATGAGCTAGACATTTATAAAGAAAGTATTAATTATTAAATAAAAAAAGAAATATGGCCAAGACTGGTCAAGAAAAGGAGTTTCTATTATTGCCATCAGTGCAAGTTTCAAACCCGAAAATCCCTGGGTTTTCGATACCTTAAAAAGTCCGGGAACCCGGGATCCCGGGATTAACATTCCTACTATGCAGACGATCCGGTGATCTGCGTAACAGGGCTGCATGGAGAAACGATCTCCAACCACATGCAACAAGAAATGCGCATTACATAAAAATGGTGTCGTACCAAAAGATTATCCATTAATCCTACGAAAACTACTCTGGTTCCGTTTACCCGGAGAAAAATTTTATACATGGAGTAATGTAATCTGGGCAGCACTAGAATATGTCTCTCAAATGAAGCAAAATATCTGGGTGTGAGGCTGGATCACACACTCACATTTGGATGCAACCGCCAATAAGGCGATAAGAGCCTTCTTAGCTGGTTCGCGACTTTTTGTGATAATTTCGCGACTCTCCCGCAAAGTAACCGTCTGGCCATTTAATACGGTTGTGACGCTGATAGTCACCTACGCATCCTTGGTGTGGTGGACTAAAGCGACACAAAGAACTGCTATTACAAAACAAAGCAAATTGCACCGAATGGTGTGCATTGGCATAACAGGTGCTACTGATGCACTCAGTTCTTTTGTGGAAATACCACCCTTCCCAATCTTAAGGGAGGCCACCTTTTCGGTACTGAGAACCTTAGCTACTTCCGAATTTAAAACAGGATATGATGTTAGGATCAAAACTTTAAGTTGGGAAAACTGAAACTGAATGGGCAGCTACCCCACCATTTTCCAAAGGGGACATTCGTACGATAGAGGTATGTAGCAGAGAATGTCTAAGAAGAGGTACAACTTCTAAAACATGTGCATTATGTCGGACGGGCTACCTTGCTAGCGCTGATTCAACACAACAACATCAAAACTTGTTGACGACTGCATCAGCACCCTAAATGCTCTTGGAATCAAGAACAGAGCATTAATGGCTGTTTGCAGGGGCATGAGGGCCACGATGGCAATGAACAGGGGACCCGCCTAGCAAAACACGGATCTACCACAATATTCCATGTCCCGAAATCCTTTTGTGGGTTCACCAAAGCACACTCAAATGGGATCATAAACAAGTGGGTGGACAAATCATTCCATAGGAGTGAAGGTCCAGGGTAAAGACAAGCTAAGCGGTTCATCTCTCCATTACAAGAAGCTTCAGGGAAGACCTTCGAACTCTCACTGGGTACCTCACGGGACATTGCTCACCTCTGTAAAATTAATCTTTCAGACACGAGCATCTGTTGTTTCTATGAGATGGACGAAGAAACGCGAGCACACATCCTTAGTGAGTGTTTGATAATAATACCCAATTGTTTATTTAACCATTTTTCTATAGTAACATTTTTTTATGGGTCCCCCATTGGATTTTATGTGTGTATTAAAATAATAATTGGTTATTATTATCGGTAGTCTCCTGAAGAGAAACAGAGTTTTCCGATAAAAAGTATTGATTTTTAAGAATACTATACTATTTCGACGAGAAATCGTTTTCCTCCACCTTAGGCGACCTTAAAATATTTTTTTTTTGAGAATAAAAAAAGGGTGTGAGAGCATCAAAACTTCGACTATACTTTTTTTTTAACCAGCCTAATGTATATCCAACATAATGTAAAAATGAAATTCTAAAATTAAAAGAAATTGAAATAAAAAGTTTTAAGACGCTTTTCTCGGAAGCCCTGTATGTATGATTTTCATTTTTGAATTTTTAGAAACTAATGTCCGGCTACCTTTCATTTAATCTTGGTTCAGACGTACGGTTATATATATATGTGCAATAAAATGTTTAATATTTTGGTCTAAATTTTTTCCGCTTAGGCAACTTCTGTTTGCTCTTAGTAACATATTTATTAGGGTGGGCCGAGAATCCGCCCAAAAAGCGGGTACATTTATTTAATTGACTCTTCTAAAATTTCTCAAACAAAATAACAAATATGGTTTGTTTTATAATTTTAATAGAATGTACGCAATTTTGTTTATCATTTGTATGGGATTTTGACACTTATTCTTTGTCTGCTATTCGTAAGGTTTCGTTCATGATATCACAGTCAGTGTTGCCGCGACGTCATGAAAAAATGTATCGTAAAAACAAAAAAAATTGGCCAAATGTATAAAATTTTTTTTTTATAAGTATCTAAGTATCAAGTTAGGAAATATTGTTCAAAAAGTGCTTTTTGATTTTATACCACTGCTTTTTATTATTTTCAATAACCGAAAAATCATGTAATTAACATTCATACACATACATACATGTGGATGTTCGTGAAAGAAAATGTCTGACATATAATCACAATCTATCATAATAGAGATTATTGTTTTTAATCTTGTATAAAGAGGAACAAAAATATTATGTATAGATTTCAAAGAAACTTGAATACATTTACGGTAATTATCAAATTATGTGATACACTCCACGTTAAACTCGTTGTAAATTATGTTAAAAAGCTCAAACTAAATTCAGTCTGGACTTAATTTTGACTATGAATACGCCCTATTATGTTCTCAACAGTATATAAAAAAAGTCTATTTTTATTTCCATATTGGATCAATTTTAAATCTGAAAATACACGCTCTGCAGTCGCAGAGCTATGTACGAGGCTAGTAAAGTATATTAAAAATGAATGCTCAGCTCATTATACATATGTAGTTCGTTTAAAGCATTATTCATTAAGCTTATTAGACCCAGAGGCGTAACAATAGGGTGACATTGCTGGCAAATGCCACGGGCCTTCGATCCGAGAGGGCCTCGGCCCAAGAGAACGCGAGCCCAGAAATAACCTAACAATTTTGACAACACTAACAGCGAAAAACATTAATTAAACTAGCTCTAACTGGCACTTACCTATTGATCGTTAAATCTGTTAATTAATGTTTCCTCTCAGAGTTAAAAGATAAGGGCTCATTAAATTTAAACATGGCCCTAGGGGCGGCTTGTTTTTGTGGCATCGCTCACTTTTTCGTACGCTTTGAAATCAAATATTAAAAAAGTATTTATATCATTTTACGCACACTACCTCAACCGTCGCAGTGGCCCAGTGAGTAGAGCACTGGCAAGCCATTCGAGAAATCCGAGTTCGAGTCCTAGTGCAAAACATTTTTTTCGCTTGTTTACTCACTATTATTTTTCTTGTTAAATTTTTAGAATTATATATTATAAAATTTTTTGCTCTTTTAATTTAATTTTCTTTTGATTTGTAGATTTTATTGTTTTTAAATGGAAACTTATTTTTTAATTTAATTTAATTTTCAGAAACTGTTTGCAAAAAGAAAAAAATTTTCTATTCCGGCAACTATCTTGTTTCGAATGACTTATTGAAGGATCTGCTTTGCGTTATTCCATTTATCTTTTAGCAATAACTTTTCTAAAAACTAAACGAAACAAATTAATACAATAAAACTAAAAATATAAGTAAAAAAGAAAAAAAATGCAGTTTATAAATATTAAATGAAATTAAAAAACATTTATTTTTTAAACAATAAAAGTTGAAAATTAAAAGAAAAACAAAATAGTTTAAAAAAGAAAAGGATTTTTTTTTAATCTTTACTGAGGAACACCTTAAATAATCATTAAACTACTCTCAGTGCAGCTGTAAGTACCTAAAATCAATTAAAGTGAAACACAACTAAAGGCCATATGGCCAACATTTTTGTCGTTAACGTTACAGTCGCGCGAATATTTCTGTTTATCTATATATAAATACGCCACAAGAAAATTTTGCAATCCTCTTTATGAAGGCACTGTTCGCTCGATTTTAATGAAACATACACCGATATAAAAGATATAACTTCCTCTAATCCAGAAATGTTAATCCCGATACATAGGGGGCCTGGCATCTGACATATAGACTAAAATGTGGAAACCACTATATCTCTAAAACCAATTATGCTGGGGAACTGAAACTTGGCACAGATGCATAGATTGCAAATACCCTACTAACGGTGAAAAATGGTAGGTACCGGGAAAGTGGGCGTATCACCTCCCATACAAACTGAAATTATCATATCGCTTATCTCTGGAACCACCTATGCTAACGTCCTGAAATTGGACACAGCAACATATGTTGGAAATACCGTACTTACGGCCAAATATGGAAGATTTTGTATAGGGGGGCGTGGCACCGCTCATACAAACTGAAATTCTCATATCGCTTATCTCTGGAACCACCTATGCTAACGTCCTGAAATTGGACACAGCAACATATGTTGGAAATACCGTACTTACGGCCAAATATGGAAGATTTTGTATAGGGGGGCGTGGCACCGCTCATACAAACTGAAATTCTCATATCGCTTATCTCTGGAACCACCTATGCTAACGTCCTGAAATTGGACACAGCAACATATGTTGGAAATACCGTACTTACGGCCAAATATGGAAGATTTTGTATAGGGGGGCGTGGCACCGCTCATACAAACTGAAATTCTCATATCGCTTATCTCTGGAACCGCTTCTGCTGACGTCCTGAAATTTGGCACAGCGACATATGTTGTCAATAACGAACTTACGGCGAAGAGTGGTACATTTTTGAAAGGGGGGCGTGGCACCGCCCATGTAAACTGAAATACTCATATCGCTTATCTCTGGAACCGCTTATGCTAACGTCCCGAAAATTGACACAGCAACATATGTTGTCATTACCGTACTTTCGGCAAAGAGTGGTAGATTTTGGATAGGGGGCGTGGCACCGCCCATGTAAACTGAAATACTCATATCGCTTATCTCTGGAACCGCTTATGCTAACGTCCCGAAAATTGACACAGCAACATATGTTGTCATTACCGTACTTTCGGCAAAGAGTGGTAGATTTTGGATAGGGGGCGTGGCACCGCCCATACAAACTGAAATTTTCATATTGCCTATCTCTGGAACCGCTTCTGCTGACGTCCTGAAATTTGGCACAGCAACATATGATGTCAATACCGAACTTACAGCGAAGAGTGGTAGATTTTGGATAGGGGGCGTGGCACCGCCCATGTAAACTGAAATTATCATATCGCTTATCTCTGGAACCGCTTATGCTAATGTCCCGAAAATTGACACAGCAACACATGTTATCAACACCGTACTTTCGGCGGTTTTTGTGGATTGTTTTTACTTTATCTTTTTCGTATGATGATGGGTTTGGCGACCTTTTTAATTCTTAATTGTTAATTGACCTCGAGCCGGCAGAATTAACAATTCTTTATCTTTTCTTTTATCAAAAATTTTATATTAACACCATCTGCTTTAGTTACAACGTGAGGACCCTGATATATATTTTCATGTTTAATTCCGGGTTCTTTTTGTACTAGAACGAGATCGTTTTCTTTAATATGTACTGCGCGAGAATGTCTATCATATAAATCCTTGTTGCGGATTTTATGTTTGTTAATTAATTCTTTGGCTATTGCATGTGATTTTTGTATCCGGTACTTAACCTCTTTTGCATAATTCTCAACATTATAAATGGGATCAATTTTTTCCTTTTTCAATTCTTGCGGTAAAGTGGGTGTTTTTCCGAAAGCTAGTTCGAATGGAGCAAATTTGTTGTCAAAAACAGAATTTAGAGTAGTATTATGCAAAAAGGTGAAATACTTAAGATAAGTGTCCCAGTCTGAAATGGTCTCATTTAAGTATGCACGTAAGTATTCATTGAAAACGCAATGGTTTCCCTCAATAGTGCCCACTGTTTCGTGATGGTGTGCTGTCGAAAAGTTAATGATCAATCTTTAGGAGTTTTGTGCGTTCCGAAAATATATCATTTTTATATTCAGTTCCTAAATCTGATCTGATTGAATTCATTATGCCGTATACTAGTATGTGACTTTCCAAAATAGCAGAGGCGATCGTTTTGGCACTTTTATCTGGAACAGCAACGGTTACCAGATACTTTGTCAGATCACAAATCATAGTAACAGCGAACTTGTTACCGCTTGTTGATTCTGGCAGAGGAGCTATTGTATTAATTATCACTATACACTAGACACTACCGAAGACGATATAAAGCTTTATGTCTCATCAAAAATTTCAAATGTCGACTTAAGCATCAGAAAATTTAATTTTAAATATGAAAGAAATATTGCTTCATTTAAAATTGACGTAAATTTAGATAATTTTAATGCGCTGCTTAGTAGTTCTTTTTGGCCCCCCCGGAGCTTTCGTTCGTGAATTCGAATATAGGCCCAAAAAAGGAAATAACTTAGCTAATATTCCCCGTCATAACGCTGAATCAAAAAACTAACTATTAAATCTGCTTTAAGTATTTATTACCTAAATGTAAGAGGGTTAAATACTAAATTAACGAACTTATACCTTAAAAGGCCTTAAATGTAATTATAATATTTTTATTTTACTGAAACTTGGCTGAAACCTCACATTTTCAACTCAGAGATTCTTCCAAATAATTATCATATCTATAGACAAGATAGGGAGGACAGAATAGGCGGTGGCGTACTCTTCGCTGTAGACTCTTCAAAACCATATGTACCACGGGTACTTGACACAGTTTTTTTTCTACATAAATATACTTAGCTATTTTTTTGTAGAGTCGTAAGCATTTTAATATTTCCGCTTCAGTTTTTTTATTTCCTTATTACGGCACCCTGTAGTGTCTACTAAACGCAGCTCAAAAACGAACTTCCTTCAAGCCGTCATTCTCATCATATGATTACCGATAATGTTTATCGATAAATAGGATGACCAGATGGGCCTTAGGACTAATATCCGGGCTGAATGCTCTTTCTTTTCCTGAAAACCGCCGAGCCATGTGGATGGAGTGATAAAAAACGAAGAAAATAAGTGTAATTTTATATATATTCGAAAGCTAGTTCGTTTAAAAGCTTTATAAGGAGTGAAGAATATTTATTTTATGGAACAGTTCCATGGACTGCAGTTTTTCGGCCATTTTTGATTACATTTGGTAAGAAATCATAGTATTTAGGCAAAGTAGTAGCCAGTGTTAAATAGGTTCTCCTTTTAGATTACAATAAACATCGCCTTTCTGTACTGAAATCCGTATTTGCCGTGAAGTGGACCGACGAGTCCACGGTACAAAGTGCCAGCTTTTACACAACCATCCACTTAACGTGGAACCGTACCTACATACTTGCAGCAATCCACCGTCATCAATTGTGGCTACTCCCACAACCCGCAGTAGTTTCCATAGGCACAACCGTGCCCGCAGTAACCCATTTTATAGCCCGATGGCGGATAGGGGTGTTTTTATATAGATCTGCAATATATTTGCATGTACAGTGTACATGTATATAACTTCGTGAATTAACCTAAATCTGAAAGGATAGTTAGTTAACTTACTTACTTAATAACTAGTTAATTTACGAACGATTTGAACTTAAAATGTATTATTTACTTTTTTTTAAATCTCCTGAATACTTACCTCTAATTATTTCCTACCTTTTAGTTTAATTCCTCTGACATAATTTCATTGAAATTCGAATACATTTATTCCAATTCTTTTTGCTTTCACTTTCATATATTTAAGATTACTTGTAGTTCATATGTACATACATAACATCATGCTAAGTACCTATGTATGTACATAATTAAGCTATTTACATCAATACCATGTGGTGAGCACACAAAACTAACCTTATTTGACAATGTCATAGTATTTCTACTTTTTATTATTACCTTCCTTTTATTAGCTCGGGATGTAACTATGTAATATTGATGCACCTAAAAGATGCAGCGATTTCTATTCTCAAGTTACATACCTGATGACAGTACGAATGGGAGGTTTTAGTTTTTTTAACTATAATTTTATTACTACTTTTCTTTGTTGGCTCTCACTCTGCAGCGAATAATTTGGACTACTTAAAGTTATTAGTAAGTGAGAGATTAACTTAACTTTAATTTGTAAACTCTTAATTTTTGTTTTTGTGTTTTTGTATTCATGCGCATTACACTTGCGGTTATAAAATTAGTACCCTTTCGAAGAACACAAACAAATTTTTTTTTGGTATTTTTCTGAAATTAAAATAATTTTTTTTCATATACTTACATATATGCATATATAGTACATATATGCATGTAAGCACTACGCACACAGCAAGGAAGGCCTTCTTCGCTTCGTGGGACTGCGTTGCCGACAAAAGAAAAATGTAAGTGAAGTTTACTCTTTCTTTTTATATTCAAGCAACTAATTTTTATAAGATAGTGAATATGCATATGTTATATATATACAGGTGTATGTACGTGTGGGTTGGTTAGGCTTGTTCGGTTCTAACTTTTCTGGAGGATCTGTATGCGCATATGTATCAATACTAAAGGGTACATACTTACATACATATATGAGTTAGTTCTCCTTTTGGTTTTAAATTTTGTTGTAAATATAAATATTTATATGAACCTGCAAATAAACAGACATGCTTACACGCGTACACTTGTGAGTTTATTTTTATTTTTTTTGCCTTGTATTTTCTTTTACTTTTTAATTTTTTTTGTACCATATATGCGCACTCTTAAGCATACAAAACTACATACGCGTTTACAAATATAAGGTAAAGTTTTTTTTTTGTTTTTTTGTCGATTTGCGAACTCTTTATTCCGATTGATCATTTTAAGCGAAGTTGAATATTTTCTTTTTGCAAGTTTAGAGCACTAAATTCTCATTTTTATATAAGAATCAAAGAGAGCAACTAGGGTCAATGACCATATAGATACTTTTCGTTGAGGTAGGTCAGGTTTACAAATTAAAGCTACACCCGCTGAAAACTATTAATATACGTATAGTAGATTTAACTTTTAACAATAATTTTCTTTTGTATTAAATTTAATTACAATTAATTTTTAATTTGGTTTTTGTTTATAATTAAAGAATTTTAATTTTTTCCTTAATGTTAGGATATCTTTATTAAGAATGGATTGAGAGCTAATAAATTTGTTAATATGAATTGGTAATTTATCGTTATGGTCTGATTTCTAGGGAAAGTGTGGGGGTTCTGTGGGGCCTTAATGACATCGATAAGGCCAATGGTTGGGCGGGTTTAGAGGCAGCCACACATTCTTTAAAGCGGCTGCCGGGCAAACTGAGGCTTAGAGTTGAAGGATAATTGTATTTGTTGTTGGTTTTGGTTTATTAATTTGTAGATATGTTTCTTTTGTTAGTGTGCAATAAAAGTTCTGCTTATGACGGTTGACTGGGTAGGGGCACTGCTTGTCCAGTGATTGCGTGAACGGAACTCCACGCAGCTGAAGCTCCGGGCTAAAACGCGAGTGCACACGCCGTGGTTATTGGACACAGCCACCGTTAGCTGGTCACATAACAGAAAATGGCGCCTAACGTGGGGCCCGTATGAAAAGGAAGTTACTTTTTAGAGCTTTTATATTTTTGTTTTTTATTTCGTGGCTCCATAATAGGATTCCCTCTTGGAATCGAAGCGTCCGTCCGTTCATAGAATTTTTATAATTTTGGAATTTTAGGAAATTAAATCCGTTGTGATTGTTTCTGACCAAATTATTAATAGTTTTATTTAGTTATTTTCGTGCTGTGTTTAAATACTTTTTGGGTGTGGACGATCCTCGCTGGAATTTACGATCCTAACGGTTAAATGCCGCACGAACGTACCGCGCGAATAACCCATATCCGGAGATTTATTTAAGCTTAGCATATTTTCATTTATTTGTGTACTTCAGTGCTTAACTTTTTGGAATGCGGTTACAATTAGGCTTAATGCTAGTTGGCTACCCAATAGTTTACCGCGCTATACCAGATAAGGGAATTCTCACTTTCACTTCGAGATATCACCCCTAGATATTTTTGTGTTTCTTTATATTTTTATTAGAGAGTTTTGGATACTTCTAAATGTATAGTTACAAATGAAATGCACTATGACCGACATTGTTAACTATTCTAATAAGCCACAAAACAATACAAGCTTTACACCTAACGCCAACCGTATGCCCTTCACCAGGACCACCACACAAACCCTGTTGAAATGAGACCAAATTAATTTCATGATTTTTTTTGATAAAGTTTTCTTAGATCTCAATTGCCATTTTTAATAAAGAAGTTCTGTTGATTTGACAAGTTTCTTTTTGTGTTACTGCAGACTTTGAGTAGAGTGATTTAAAGAAGAAAAATAAAATAAAAGTTAGTTTAAAGCCTATCTATAGCCAAATATTTTTTGTTGTTACTCTCGCACTACGCGCATCTTGCGGTTACACGGTAGAGTTGGCGAGCAACCTGACTGGAGTCTAGCACTTCCTCTTCGTAGTGAGCGATTTGCTATATTTGAAGGTGGAGTTATATTCCATCGCTACCATCAAAGTTATCGCTAGTGCTTTGGTCAGTGGCACTGCGAATATATTACCGATTCCATTTCCCTGCGTTAGTAATAACTCTTGATTCATACTCATGTACAGTAAGAAGTTAGTTTAATACCCGTTAAATTTTATGTTTTTTTTGGAATACCACAGTTAAAATAAATCTTTGTTTTTCTATCACGCGTATGAATGCTAATACGTATAAACAATAACCCCCAACACCTTTTTAAGTCGAATATAGTCTGGTAAAGATTGGTACGGACCGACGGCTTAACTTGGCGAGTGTATTTTTTTCTTTTTTTCAACACTTGGTTTGAACATGCCGTTACGAAACAGCGGCGAAAACCTTCCAGGGCAGACTGTGTGCACAATATGTCGGGAAAGCTTCTCGGAACGTGACGATGTGCTGGTCACAGCTTGCTCGCATAGGTTCCATCGGAATTGTTTACTCTCAAGGCTGAAGGGGAATTCATCCTGCCCTCAATGTCGGACAGCGTGTACCAGTAAGGATTTCCATCCGAATACTGGAACTCGAACCAGATCGCGTACGGCTTTTCAGGACAATGTCGCGGGTAGAAGTAGGAATGAACCGACTACCGGCGAAAAAGTGCTACAGCAACAACAATCGGAAGGTGCCGCAAGTATGCCAGCCGCAAATACGGACACCCCATATGGTGGTTAGCCATCCAATGTGAGCGATAACGAAACCCGGATTGGGAACCTAGTTTCAGCAGTTATATCTGCAAGACAGGCGTCTATGTTTGACGATTTGGAAAATCGGGTTACACAAATAATAGAAAACGGGCTAGAAAATACGAGGGCGAGTATATTAGAGCGTCTAAATCTAAACCCCTCACAACCAGCACAGGCTGGTAACAGTAGTACCCCAGCTGCCCATATATCAGCAGTCAACCTTCCTCCAAACGGTTCAACACCGACGTGGCCTAGAGATATTCCTCCACTCCCCAATCATAGTAATTTAAATTTCCATAACCAAATCGATCAGCTGCGTTTTAGTGACTTATCAAGTGTCCCTAATATTGATAGAGTTGCGCAGCTAATCCACAGTTGGGACGTGAAGTTCGACGGTACGTCACGTTTATCCGTTTATAGCTTTTTGTCCCGTATAGAGCTGCAGGTGATCGATGCATTAGGTGGCAACTTCAACCTCCTTTGCGAGCATGCCCAATGCTTGTTTACCCATGATGCTAAAGATTGGTACTGGCGGTATCGACGATCAGTCTCCCGCGTTACCTGGCCATCACTCTGTGAGGCCTTAAGGACAAACTTTCAACAACACCAGAGCGATTTCGAGGTGAAGGAATCAATACGTGCGAGAAAGCAAGGACAAAACGAGTGCTTCGATGATTTCTGTAACGCAATTTTGAAAATAGCAGAGTCCCTACAAACGCCCTTATCCGAAGGGGAGTTGGTGGAGATAATGCAGCGCAACTTACGACCGGTAATTAGACAGCAACTTTTGTCCGTGCCAGTACTGCGAGCGAGTTCAGGCAGAACCCTCGCAAGGACAGCAAGCACTAGACCAGAAGCAATTGCTCACGCGTCCTGGAATCAAAGATAAAATAAAATTGGGTTATCGTTTATCTGACCCTGAAATACAGAATTCATTCCCAAATAAGATTATACCTTATGAAATTCGTTTAAAGAGATATAATGAAATTAGAAATAGAATTTTTAACCTCGAAATCCCGATACCACAAAGTCCGAAACGCTCGTCGGTCCGTATGAACACCTTTTGGCAAAACGTTAAGAAATCCCGCAAAAGCTTAAATAATACTATTTGTTCCCTGCAAAGTAAGAACAACGATTTAAGACCGTATGCCCAGATTAAGTTGTTGGGTGGAACACATTTTGGTCTGCTTGATAGCGGATCGCAAGTGTCATGCTTAGGAGGCTCATTAGCAAAAACTGTTAGCGAGCAAACACACTTGCGACAACACAAGACCTCCATTTGCACTGCTGATGGTAAAAACCAGATATTTTTTTGCACACTTGAGTTGGATGTCAAGTACAAAGGCAAAACGGAGTCCATAATTTTTTTTGTTATACCCAGTATGTCCCACGACATAATCTTAGGTGTTGATTTTTGGATAAAGTTCCAAATTGCGCCGAGTATTATCTCAGAAATTTCACGTAACGACTCAGATAATTTGAATGAGAATAGTATTTCGGTAACTCTAGGGCAGCAACAACAAGTAAGTTTGATTAAAAATAGATTCCCAAGCTATGAGAAGGAAGGATTGGGAAAAACGTCCTTATTAGAACATGAGATACAACTCGAACCGAATGTCCGTCCGATTAAGCAGCGTTACTTTCCAATCTCACCAGCTGTCGAGAAACTCGTACATGCCGAAATTGATGAGATGATCAGATTAGGTGTAATCGAAGAAGCCCCAAATAGTCCATGGTCCAGTCCGGTAGTGCTAGTGAAAAAGCCGAATAAAGTCCGTCTGTCCGTCAAGAAAAGTTAATAGCGTTACCGTTAAGGACGCGTATCCTCTCCCGCATATTGATGGTATTCTTAGTAGAATACCCAAGGCAAAATTTATTAGTTCACTAGATTTGCGTCGCGCCTTTTGGCAAATCGCACTGGCTGAACAATCCAGAGATTACACCTGTTTCACTGTCCCCAATCGTCCGCTATACCGATATCGTGTTATGCCCTTCGGCCTCTGCAACGCCCCACAAGCACTTTGTCGCTGGGCCGCGTAATCCCACCCAAACTGAAGAACCAAGTATTCGTATATTTAGATGACGTTTTAATCGTGTCGGAAGATTTCGACACGCATATGTCCGTCCTCGCTAAAGTTGCCCTCCAACTCAGAACAGCAGGCTTAACAATTAACGTAGATAAAAGTAAATTTTGTATTAAAGAGGTGAAATATCTGGGGTACATTGTTGGCAACGGAACGTTACGAATCGATCCAGACAAGATCTCGGCTGTTTCTCAATATCCAATCCCAACAAATGTAAAACAAGTCAGGAGATTTTTAGGAATGGCGGGTTGGTATCGGCGATTTGTCGATAACTATGCCGCGCTAACAACACCACTCACCAATCTGTTGAAGAAAGGGAAAGGTTTCCATTGGAATGACGTTGTTGGGCCTCGTTGTTGGGCCTCGCCTTCGTTCTCTTAAAAGAAAAACTATGCTCAGCCCCTGTACTTGCAAGTCCAGATTATAATAAGCCCTTTGTAATCCAATGCGATGCTACNCTCTTAAAAGAAAAACTATGCTCAGCCCCTGTACTTGCAAGTCCAGATTATAATAACCCCTTTGTAATCCAATGCGATGCTAGTAAGCTAGGTGTTGGTGCGGTGTTGGCACAAAAGAACGATGACAATATTGAAGTGCCAGTAGCTTATTTTTCCCAAAAACGAAATAAGGCGCAAAGTAATTATAGTGTCACAGAACTTGAATGTCTTGCCGCAATACTTAGTCTGAAGAAATTCAGAGCCTACGTGGAGGGGCAAGACTTCACTATAGTTACCGACCACGCAAGTTTGCAATGGCTTAAGCGACAAACTGATTTATCCAGCCGACTAGCCCGTTGGTTCCTCAAACTGCAAGGATTTAGATTTAAGATTGAACATCGAAAATGATCACTTAATGTGGTACCTGACTGCTTATCTAGACAGAATTTTGATGAAATAGCTGAAGTACGCAATATTGAAGTCCATCCGTGAGTGAATCTACAGTCGTCCGAGTTTATGCCCGAAGATTATCAAAAATTGATAACTCACGTCCGAGAAAACGCCAGTTTACCTGATTTACAGACAATCGACAACCACGTCTCTAAAAGGACGGAACATCCAGATGGCAACCCGGAGAAGGAATCGTTTAACTGGAAGCTTTGGATTCCCAAATCTCTTGTTCCGGACGTCATCAAAAACGCACATTGCCCGCCAAATAAATGCCACCGTGGCATTGCTAAAACACTGGAGCGATTGCGATGTAATCTGTAATGGAAAATNCCACGTCTATAAAAGGACGGAACATCCAGATGGCAACCCGGAGAGGGAATCATTTAACTGGAAGCTTTGGATTCCCAAATCTCTTGTTCCGGACGTCATCAAAAAAGAGCATTGTCCGTGGCATTGCTAAAACACTGGAGCGATTGCGATGTAATCTGTATTGGCCAAATATGACAGTTGACGTCAAAAACTATGTTAGCCAATGCGAAACATGTCGACAAAGCAAGGCCCCAAATGTGACGGTAAGACTNAGAGCATTGTCCGTGGCATTGCTAAAACACTGGAGCGATTGCGATGTAATCTGTATTGGCCAAATATGACAGTTGACGTCAAAAACTATGTTAGCCAATGCGAAACATGTCGACAAAGCAAGGCCCCAAATGTGACGCTAAGACCACCAATGTCCGCACAGTACACGGTACAACGACCGTTCCAGAAGTTATATGTTGACTTCCTTGGACCTTACCCAAGATCCAAACAAGGCAACATAGGAATCTTCATAGTCCTTGATCATTTGACAAAGTTTCCCCTATTGAAAACTGTCAAAAAGTTTAGTACATCAGCTATATGTGAATTTTTACATGAGAAGGTTTTTAATATTTTTGGAACTCCCGAAATAGTAATGAGTTATAATGGAAAACAGTTCAAATCCTCGCAGTTTAACACGTTGTTGTCGGCACGGGGAATTAAACATGTATACACCGCTGTATATAAGTTATGTCAACGCGGGTTGACTTAAACAAAAAAATATATTTTTTGGGGAGCTAAAGGCTCCTTTATTGATTGAATTCCAACTTAGAACTAACTTACAAAAATAATTATTTCCTAAACCTAGCTTACGCTGCTGCCGCTTCTGCCGTTGGTTCTGCTGTTGTTTTGCTGACGGCGCGGTTCCCACCGATCGCCGCATTCCTTCTTGTTTGTATGTTAGGTGTTCTATTGCTGATGAAGTTAGCTTGCCGTTTTGCTGATGGCGCGGTTCCCACCTGCATTCCTGTTTGTTTGTTAGGTGTTGTATTTCTGATGAAATTAGTGAATGCAGGTATGTGCAACAGGGTGTCGTTTTGCACTTAGGAATTTTGTTGTCAAACCTAAGTTTTGTGCATGCGCCATGCTAACAGC